>NW_004444083.1:2166736-2252385 GCF_000243295.1 Trichechus manatus latirostris | reverse complement strand
CAGCGAAAAAGAAGAAGACCCTCAACCAGATGGATTGACACAGTGGCTGCAACAATGGGCTCAAACATAACAATGATTGTTGTGCTGGACTGGGCAATCCTTGGTTCTGTTGTACATAGGGTCGCTATGAGTTGGAACCAACTCAATGGCACCTAACAACTAACAACAGCAATAGGGTTTTCAAGGAGCAGCTGGTGGATTTGAGCTGCCAAGCTTTTGGTTAGCAACTGGACTCTTAACCACTGCACCACCAAGGCTCCTGTGGTATTTAACTAACATTTAGCCACTCAGTCTTACAATTTTCAAGGAACTCAATGTAGTTGATACCCAAATTGAAATTCTGCCTCAAAAAGAGAAGATAAATTAACTGGAATTTGGGCATAGCCAAGGTCCTCTTCTGTAATCAACAGAAAACAACCCCCACAGTGTCACTGTCAGGTCAGAATATCAGAAGTCGGTACATTCTCAATTATTACTCAGACTCAGAAAGGTTATGTTGGAAAAAACTCTGCCCCTTCACTTTCATTATGTGACTTAAGTTCATTGTGTGCATTTCCACATCACTTCCAAAATTAGAGGTTACTGTTACTTTTTTTGTTATTGTATTTTTTTTTGGTTTTGTTTTCTTGCATATCTTTGCCAAACCAGAACACCAAACCAGCTGCTGTCGAGTCGATTCTGAGTCATGCTGACCCCATGTGTACAGAGTAGAACTGTGCTCCATAGCGTTTTCAAGGCTGTGACCTTTTGGAAGCAGATCACCAGGACCTTTCTTCCGAAGTGCCTCTGGGTGGGCTCAAACCATCAACCTTTCAGTTAGTAGTCAAGCACTTCACCGTTTGCACAACCCAGGGACTCTGTACATATTTAGTCTTTAATTACATGTTAGAGTCCTAACCACAGAAGAAGACGTTTCAAGGTAAGATATTTCAAAGATATCTCAAGGGTAACGGATATTTCAAGGTAAGACCTCAGTGATAATTATGATTACTGCATTTTTATGAAAATAACATGCACCTTCTGTGTTTGTTTGCCAGCTGCATCCTCCCAGCAGTGAGGTATTTTTGTAAGTGTGCTATGCTAATTTTTTTACAGCAACATGTTGGAAAAGGATTGGCATGGCGGAGCTCGTTAGGGTGCCTCATGGGAGAGGGCATGGCCAGCAAACAAACGCAGAAGGTGAGCGTTATTCATGTAAAAATACAGTAAGTGGTGAACTGACTATATATTGGCATTTATTTAAAATGAGCCCTGGATGTCGGGTTACATAAATTGCTCTTTGCTTAGCCAGCAACTGAGTAAAAGACCTTGAATAAGGACCTCTGAATTCACTTTTGTTCATTGTCTCTATTTTCTAATTGTGCTTGCCACTATTCCTCCCTGTTTTTAAAAAATATACGTCTTTAAGGTTGCTTCGAATCTCATAATTCTATGATTTTATGATATACTATGAGATCCTGTTTCAGTATACGAACAATATCTGGAATGTCTCTTCAGCTAATACAGATATTTTAAAAGAGATTAATAGTATATCACATACTTTTATAAATTTAATATATATTTTGTAAAGTAAAATATGGATTTTCAAGTCACAGTTTAATTAACTTGGGTATTTGCTTGCTTGCATAATATCGAAATAAGCTATTTCACTCGTTCTGCCAAGATGGCTTCCCTTAATGAGTGTTCCTGCCAGATTGATAGATTACTGTAGACAGTAATTTGGAATCTGTGGAGAGGGAGCCTGGGAAATATCAAAATGTTAGCTTTGAGATTCTTGCATCAGGTGGCTAGTTGGGTCTTCCTGATATCCAAGAGCCTCTATACCTTAAAATCCCACATACCTGTCTGTGACAGGTAGATTGCATCATAATCATCAGGGGGAGATTTAATAAAAAAACATCCTAGGCTCCACCTCCAGGATTCCTATTCTGTAGGCCTAGGGTGGAGTCAGGTAATCTACTTTTTTCACAAGCACCCAAGACAGTTTGATGTTTCAGATTTTGGAATCCCTGCCCAAGCGTAAGTTTCTATTCTTTTAAAGTATCTAAAATAAGATATAAAAACACTTTTCTTCACTCCTAAGAAGTTTAGCATGCATCTCTTAAAAATAATGAATTTTTTTACATAATCAACATATCATTATCATACCTAATGAAATTAACTATCATTCTCTCATATATCTAATACCTCATTCATACTACACCTCCCCAAATTGTGTCCTTTTTTGCTTATTTTATTTTGTCTTTTTCTTCCAAGTTCGTTCCGAAAAAGAGTCAAACATTGCATTTGCTAATTATATCTTTTTTAATCTAGAAACTGTATCACATCACCCCCACTTTTTTTACATGACATTAATTTGTTGAAGAGTTGTTTTATCAAATTCCACATTCTAGGTTTGATGATTGTTTCCTTTCATTTACCTTGTCCTCTGTCTTCCATAACAACAACAACAAAAAAAACCCAAAACAAATCAAACCCATTGCCGTCAGGTTGATTCCAACTTATAGTGACCCTACAGAACAGAGTAGAACTGCCCCATAGGGTTTCCAAAGAGCGCCTGGTGGATTCAAACTGCCGACTTTGGTTAGCAGCCAAACACTTAACCATTGCACCACCTGTCCACCATGTTTCCTTTAAGTTGGAAGTTAAGCCTAAACATTTGCTTAGACTCAGGTAGAATTTTCTGGCAAGAGTTCATAGGTGAGCTTTGCATTATACGCTGCTTCTCATCACAAAGCACATGCTGCCAGATGATGCAGCAGTGAGCAGTGCTAATTTGACCACTTGGCTAAGGAGGTGACAGCTGGATCTCTCTATTGGGAAGGGAGGTATTTCTTTTTGCAAATAAGTAATCTGTGTGGTGACACTTTGGCATCATGCCAATATTCTGTTCCCCATAACATATTACCCAGTAGTTTTAGTATCCACTGATGACCCTGGCTTGAATTGGTTATTTCTTTGGTGGTTGTAAATCTCTCGTTGTTGTTGTAAGGTGCTGTTGAGTTGATTCTGACTCAAAGTGACCCCATGTGACAGAGTAGAACTGCCCCAGAGGGTTTCCTTGGCTGTAATCTTTATGAGAACAGATTGCCAGGTCTTTCTCCTAGTGAGCCACTGGGTAGGTTCAAATCACCAACCTTCAGGTTAGCAGCCAAGCAGTTAACCATTGTGCCACCAGGGATCCTTGTAAATCTCTTATTTCTCTATATTTATTAGTTGGAATTCTTCTGAAGGAAGTGCATTCTCTCATCACCTGGGGATGATGTATACTTCTTCCCAAAAATTAGGGTAAATATTTATTTCTTTCCTTCATTGAAAATTTTCAGAGTATGAATTTGGTAGGCTAGGCACTGCCAGTAAAAGCAAATACATGCTTTCCTTCCTTTCTTTGAGAGTTGTGTTTGGATTTCTTTCTTCTTCTTCTTTTTTTTTTTTGGTATGGATTTTTATCTATTCAATGTGTCATAACACTCACTCTTTGTGGGTCCATGTTGTCTTAAATTTGGTTCCTGTGCCCTTCTGACATGTACGCATTAGTGTTTGAGCATTCCTTGCTTTCTGGAACAAGATGTCCCAGGCTCACCTTGTACCTTCTCTGCCTCCCATCTGGACTCAGCTAATTCTGCAAGAAGATATGTTTCTATTTGGGCAATAGGGGGCATGGCATTTAAAACCAAGATCTAAGTTCTAGGATGTTCAATGCAACTGGGGTGTCATTACTTCTTTACCTTCCAGGGGAAAGAACTAGGAAATATATTTCTAAAGATATCTGATTTCATATTGATATTTCCAATTACTATTTAATATAACAGAGATTTTACTTAACTTTTTGATCTGTCTTTTTACACTGACAATTCTGACTCCTAATAACAACAACGTAAATACTTGCTTTATCCTATACCAAAACCAAAACCAAACCCACTGCCATCAAGTCGATTCCTACTTGTTGTGACCTTATAGGACAGAGTAGAATTGCCCCATAAGGTTTCCAAGCCTGTAAATCTTTACAGAAGCAGACTGCTACATCTTTCTCCTATGGAGCGGCTGTTAGGTTTGAACCACTGACATTCTGGTTAACAGCCGAGCGCTTTACCCACTGCACCACTAGGGCTCCTTTCTTTATCCTATAGTGCATATAAAACAGTTTCAAAATAACAGTAGTGATATTATTACAAAAATAAACCCACTAATTGGAGTTTATCATTACTTTTTAGATCTGTTTATCCTAGCATATATTCTACTTGATTTGTAGATACCGCTGTGTTCAAAAATCACTTGAAATAAATCTTTTCTCTGTGTTATGCTATCCATTTGACAGATAGTGAGTTTTATTTCTTTTTCTTTCTGTTTTTGATCTACTTGCTTTTCTCAAATTTTATTGTAAAAAATTTCAAACATACAAAAATATTGAAACACTTATACAGTGAACATAGATACCGTGATTAACATTTAACTCTGTTTGTGTAATCACCTAAACACTCATTTAGCCATCCATTTACCCATTCATCAATCCAGCATATTTTCTGATACATTTCAAAGTAACTTATAGACATTGGTATACTCCATCTGTAAACATTTAGCATGCATATCGTTAACTATAGTTCAATATTTGTTTATGGTATTTTAGTTCTTTTTAAAAGATAATTTGTGTAAAACAAAATGCACAAATCTTAAGTCTACCATTTCATGAGTTTCGACAAATACATACATCTGTGTAATCCAAACCTCTATCAAGATATATAACATCCTCACTTCAGAAAGTTCCCTCATACCTCTTTTCCAGTTAATATTCATTCCCAGTCCCATAGGCAAACTTTTTTTTAACATAGATAAGTTTTTTCTATTGTAAAACTTCATATAAATGGAATCGTACAGTATGTTCTCTTTTGTTTGACTTCTTTCACTCAGCATAATGTTTTTGAGATTCATCCAGTTGTTGCATGCAATAGCTTATTCCTTTTTCATTGTTGAGTAGTATTCCATCGTATAAATATAACAGTTTGTTTATCCATTCACCTGTTCATGGACACTCAAGCTGTTTCCAGTTTTTGGTTATTAGGACTAAAGCTGTTAGGAACATCCTTGGGGACGTATATTTTCATTCCTTTTGGGTAATTCAATAGGGGTGAAATTGCTAGATCAGACAATACACGTATATTAATTTTATAAGAAACAGCTAGATCTTTTTTTGCAATAGTTATAACATTTTAAATTCCCACCAACTATGTATGAGAGTTCCAATTGCTCTACATTCTTGTCAACATTTGGTATTGTCAGTCTTCTGATTTTAGCCATTCTGGTAAGTGTGTAGTGGATTTTTTTGTTTAGTTTTATTTTTTGAATATGTAAAACATTATACTCCTTCCCTGATAAAAATACTATTTATGAGGCCTTAGTATCAATGAATCACAGCCATTAAAGACTGTACATGATTTTGGATGTTATCTAACCCCACTTGCTTCACAGGTGAAGAAAATGATGCTCAGTGACTTGTGCAAGCATATACAGAGCAGGCTTTAGAATATGAGCCATCAGAACCCCAGCCTAGTGCTCTTTCTACTCTACAAAGCGCCCTGCCATTTGATTACGTACTTTTTTCCTCTTAATGATGGTATTTTCTTCTTGCAAAAGGTCCCTTATTTCAGACTAAAACAATAAGATGGCCGGCCGAGGACAAATGCCATCATTTTGAATAAAGTCTTAATCTTTTTTGTTCTCTTGACGCCTAACGATAATTCAGTAAGTAGGATTCATTCATCAGTTAAGAAAGACTTTGATGAAGCTGGTAAAGGCTGATAACTGCATAGGATGAAGGCTGGTAATTCTTTCTTGCTACATGTCTAAAACATCGCTTTCTGAGCGTGTTAGAACCATTTACGAATAAATTTCTAATGATAAATACTTTTCCTATCAACTTTTGAGGAAATTCTTCTAGAAAGGAAATAACTTCTCTGATAGGCATGTATACGCCCAGCATTCGATTTGAAGATTCCTTTCAAATGCACATAATTGAAAAGAGGAAACAATACAGGTGGAAGAATTTTTAACCAACTTATCTTGGAGGCCTTTACCAAAAGGTTTCTTTTTTTTAAAAAAAATACAGAGCAATAACTCATACACTCAATCAACATCTGAAAATATTTGTTTGTGGGTGGGAAATTTTCATTAGCAATAGTTCCCTACCATTTTTCAAAGTCCTTGAATATGTGTTTACAAGTTGCAGTTCTTTTGTGCTTTATAACTTCACTCCACCTCACTCCTATCAACATCCTAGTAAATGATCTCCAGGGAGACCTGAATATACATGGTCGGATCTGTCCAAAAGAAATTCCTTTCACATCTTCTATTTTTAAAAAAACCAATCCATAAAAACCTATATTGTTAGGAAATTTACTGGTAGGCATCTATTAATTTCTTGAGGCTGAGAGTTTAAGGGATGGCTCCTTGAGATAGATAGGAATGTATTATCCTGCTTGCATCCTGCCCCTAGAAGTAGCAGAATGTCACAAAATTCCCTGAGAATCTCAGATCTGTTGAATCCGGAGCTGCTTTTTGAGGTGAGGTGGAAAGCGATTCTTCTGAATCTGTCTCCTGAGCTCAGGAATGTGGAGACTCAGTGGACACTCTCAATCCTTTGTCTTAGGGTACAGGGCTCAAGGCATCAGCTGTATGATCCACTGCAGGTGGTGAACCTCATCCTGGTCTCTGCAAAGGCTTAGACACACCTTGCTCTGTATACCAGCAGTACTAGTGGAGCAAATCTTCTACAAGGTTGTTATTGTTAGGTGCCGTCGAGTCAGTTCCGACTCACAGTAACCCTATGTATAACAGAACAAAACACTGCTCTGTCCTGCGCCAGCCTCACAATCATTGTTATGCTTGAGCCCATTGCTGCAGACGCTGTGTCAATCTATCTCACTGAGGGTCTTCCTCTTTTTTGCTGACCCTCTACTTTACCAAGCATGATGGGACTGATCCTTCCTGATAACATGTCCAAAGTATGTGAGACCTAGTTTCACCATCTTTGCTTCTAAAGAGCATTCTGGTCGTATTTCTTCGAGGACAGATTTGTTCATTCTTTTGGCAGTCCATGGTATATTCAAGGTAAAGAGAAGGAAATTTTTCAGAGACGTGTCCATAGACACTTGACCACAAGTCCTCCCAAGGTGGACTGGGAAATTTTCAGACATGGCATAGGTCTGTAATGACCTATGAACATAAGGGAACTTTATGAATTACAAATGCATGGGGGCATCTTCTACCTACCAGGTGACTGACCAGGCTCGGGCACCCACTAATCCACTGCTGCTGAGTCGATTCTAACTCATGGCAACCCCATATGTTACAGGTTGTAATCTTTACAGAAGCAGATCACCAGGCCTTTCTTCTGTGGCACTGCTGGTTAGGTTAGTAGACAAGTGCAAGCCTTTTGCACCACCCAGGGACCTTAGGGAGGCAGATAAGAAGCCAGAATATGTTCTGTTCACAGGGACAAATTACCCAGCAAGCAAGATAAGCACGGGCTCACTTGTGCATCCTTACTAATCTGTGGTGACCAATTTCACATGGCTTTCACCACATCTTGAGGTGATCTGTCCCTGTCAGGAGTTGTAAATTTGAAAAGAAGCTTTGATTCTGTAGCAAGGTGCTGTGGGGTTGGGAGAGAGACAGATGCCAACCATACCTAGAAGAAGAATCTTTGATGTGGTGAAAAAATGTGAAATTGTTCACTACAGATGATCTGGTGAGCAAGGCAAGCAAGGTAAGCAGGGTGTACCCTGCTTACTTTGCCTGTTGGATAATCTGACCCTGCAGGCTGTTCGTGGTGAAGAGATTTACTGGAGGCTTTTTGTTATAAAGCAAAGACAAGGAGACCTAGAAGAGAGAAGGAGATAGAGGAAAACTTAACAAGGGAAGCTGAGGTATAGACACAAAGGAGAAGAGGCAGTAGGGAATGATTCAGGAGGGAGTCTGAGAGAAAAGATATTAAACACAGAAGAACTAAACAAATGGAAGAAAGCTATGGTGAGATAAGGGGAAAAGTAAGCAAAGAAGACCTCAAAGGCTGAGTGGCCAACATCATTTCCTTCTCAGGTGAGGGGAAGGGGGAAGATAATAAATGAAAGAAAAATAGAAAAATACGAAGAGTTGGCAGAAAAAAAGAAAGATTGAGCAGAAATGTTTAGCAGAAATATGAAATTTAAAAATTCATGGGGCAAGAATAAAATAACCCTTGTCTTTCAAAGAACACACATTTATAGGAACTCACAGGGCTCAAATTTCAAAGATTGACAAAACCAAGCAATAGAAAGAAGCTCTAGAAAAGAAGCAAGAATGTGGTAAGAGAAAAGTCTAATTTAATCATTTAAAGATGCTAAGGACATAAGCAGGGGAAAAGGTCAAAAAAAGATTTGTGTTACGATGCAGGAAAAAATATAGAAGAAAGAAGATAAAAACGATTAGATTTTCTAAGATTAAGTTCTCCTTCAAGGAGCCCGGGTGACGCAGTGGTTAAGTGCTCGGCAGCTAACCGAAAGTTTGACAATTGGAACCTACCAGCTACTCCACAGGAGAAAGAAAAATCTGCTTCCGTGAAGATTACAGCCTTGGAAACCCAATGGTTCCATTCTACTCTGAGTCGGAATCCACTAGACGGTGGTGGCTTTATTTTTAAGTTTTCCTTGCATCTTACTCTACTAAAAATAGAAGAAAAAAGGGGACAGTAAAGGTTAAAAAAACCCACAAAAACCACCCATTAATGATGGAAGAAGGAGCGCCGGTGGTGCAGCGGTTAAAGACCTCAGCTGCTAACCAAGAGTCAGCGGTTCAAACCCACCAGAGGAAGATATGGCAGTCTGCTTCCATAAAGATTTACAGCCTTGGGAACCCTATGGGGCAGTTCTACTCTGTCCTATAGGGTCACTATAAGTTGGAATTGACCTGATGGCATTGGGTTTGATATGTTTTGAATGACTGAAGTTATTAAACTGGGGAAAACCAACCATTGCAGGAAGGAATGGGGAACCTGGTAAAAACTGGGAGGCTGATGGGAAAATCCAAGTAGACAAATAGTGAAGTCATAAATTTCCCTTCCCTCACCTCCTCCGGATATATCCTCAGTTAACTGGAAAGGCGAGTTCCGCTGGTACCAGAGAGCAGTTCAAAAGTGAATACAGGAAACCTTCTGTTCAAGGGCTTTTCATGATTTAACTCAGCCTACCACATCTTGACCTAGTTGAAAATTGGGTCAAGACTATTTTTTAAAACGGATGCCTAGAAACCACCCTCCTTTCAACAAATTCATATTTTGCACTATTTTCTAGATTCAGTTTCTCTTCTATACTTTTGGAAGTGTTAACAAAAACTGAGCCCTGGTGGTGCCGTAGTTAAGAGCTCAACTGCTAACCAACAGGTCAGCAGTTCGAATCCACCAGCCGCTCCTTGGAAACCCTACAGGGCGGTTCTACTCTGTCCTATAGGGTCACTGTTGAGTCAGAATCGACTCGACAGCAATAGATTTGGTTTTGGTTTTGGTAATAAAAACTGCTTGAGCGGTTCAAGATGCTGGGCTTTGAATCCATAGAGAACAAAAAAGGAATCAGGCATTTCACAGGAAAGTAAGCAGAGTTTCTTGCAGACCTTCTCATTGCATGACCCTATGTGTTAATGTAAATGACCTTCAGCTAATTTCAGTAGCGATATTTCTCCTTCTTGGAGTAATTATTGAGGTGAGATGAACTATGTTTTGCCTAAGAGATTTGTAAGTGGGATTGAAAGAAGAAGGTGTGGCTGGAGTTGGGGAGATGAGGAGTGAGTAGTAAATGAGGCTGCAGAAATAGACTAAGGGCTATAGTACAGCAGAATACCAGAATAACAGTATAACAGTAGTATAGTAACATAGCTGTGTAGCAGTATACCAGAATAACAGTATAGCAGTATGTTGGTGTTAAGTGCTATTGAGTTGTCTCTGTTTCAGCCACCCTATGTATAACAGAACAAAACACTGCCTGGTCCTGAGCCATCCTCAAACAGTAGCTTTGTTTGAACCCATTGTTGCAGCCACTGTGCCAATCCATCTCGTTGAGGGTCTCCCTCTTTTTCGCTGACCCTCCACTTTACCAAGCATGATGTCCTGCACCAGGCATTGGTCCCTCCTGACAACATGTCCAAAGTAAGCAAGACTAAGGCTTGCCATCCTCGCTTCTAAGGAGCATTCTGGTAGTACTTTCTCCAAGACAGACGTAGTAGTATAGTAGCGTAGAGTAGTATGCTAGTATAAAAAAACAGCAACCAGTTGCCATTGAGTTGATTCTGACTTATGGTGACCCCATGTGGGTCAGAATAGAACGGTGCTGATTAAAAATGACTGATGTTTTGGAAATAGATCGCCAGACATTTCTTCTGGGTTACGTCTGGATGGACTTGGACCTTCAACCATTTGGTTAGCAGTTGAGTGTATTAACTGTTTGCACCATTCAGGGACTCCTCTTTGTTATCTGCACACTGTCTCCTCTTCCTCCTCTTCATCTTTCTCCCTCTTCCCAATTCTTTCTCTGGTCTTCCTGTTTCCACCTCTCATCTTTTTCTCCACTAGCTGTCCAATCATCATCCATCCATCCATCCATCCTTCTCTCCTTCCTTCCTTCCTTCCATCCTTCCATCCATCCATCCATCCAGCCAGCCAGCCAGCCAGCCATCCATTCATCCTTCTGTCCTTCCTTCCTTCCTTCCATCCTTCCTTCCATCTGTCCATCCATCCATCCATCCATCATCCATCCATCCATCCATCCATCCATCCATCCATCCAGCATCCTCTTGACTGCTTTCTTTTCATTACTCCAAAGGAGCACTTCTCAGATTTACTAGTTTCCACTTTCCAAAAGTACGTTCATCATGCTGTGTCGCTAGCAATGGATCCGTTTGAGAAAGGAACTTCTCTTTTAAAAATGCAACCTCTCGTTCAGTTGTCAGATCTCAGCGCACGTGAAACATCTGAGGTGCTTGTTAAAATGCCAAGATGTTGGAGATTCACATTCAGTAGGTGTTGGGTGGGGCTCAGGTTTTGAGATATTATTTAAGTCTTTTAAAAAGTTCTTTGCCGAGATCACTTGTCTCCGATTCTGGGATTTCACCAACTGGTTTTAAAAAAGGGGTGAAGGATGCATAGCGAAGGGAGGCTGACTAATATAGAATTGCTAGTTCTTTATTTTTCAAAGCAAAGACATTAAAAGCAAACAAACAAGTAAACACGACATCATTTTCTTAAGGAAAGGGCTCTTTAACACCATAAAATGTGGGAAGAGCAATTTCAGAAGAGTGGAAAGCTCAAATGAACAAGGTACAAGAAATAAAAACAAGACAAAAAACCCATTGCCGTTGAGTCCATTCCAACTCATAGTGACCCCTGTGTTACAGTGTAGAACTTCTCTGTAGCGTTTTCTTGGCTATAATCTTTATGGAAGTAGGTTGCCAGGCATTTCTTCCACCATACTGCTGGGTGGGTCTGAATCTCCAATCTTTAGGTGAGCAGTCGAGTGTAAACTGTTTGCATCACCCAGAGACCTGTGTTTACAAGAATTAATCTTGTGGTGATAAATAAAAAAATTTATTTTAAAGATGATATATTAAAGAATTCAGATAAATAAAAAGAATATAACAGTTGGTTTTACTTTTTAGAGTGTCTGTCTTTTTCTTTATACAAGCTTGCCAATTTGCACATCTATATTTGGTGCTGTGTAAAGCGAAGTGACAATATCCGACTTCTTCTTGGATTTTATTTTTATCGGTTATTGTTGAAAATCTGTTCTCACATTCATCTGTTGACAGAAATAGAAATAACTTTCTTAAGGCTATTTCACTCAATCCAAGACATTCTAGATAAAGAAGTGACTTTAGGGTTCCAGCCATTTCTCACCTTTCCTCACCCTTAGTGAAGAAAAAAGCTCTGGTTGGTCATTTGTCCCCCCCCAGGGCTGGCCCCAGGAGCTTAGCCTGTGGCATTGGGGTCCAGAGGAGAGAAGCCAGGTGGCAATCATGTTATCATCAACAGGCACTACAGCATAGACTGCTGTTTGGGAGCCAAGATTTTTTTCACCACATTTGGAAACGGGATGAAAATTTGCAGGCCAGTGGTTCTCCAGAGCACATTAAAATCACCCAAAGAGCTTTAGAAATGCAGTTACCTGGTCCACTCAGACTATGGGATCAGGGTTACTGGGAGTGAAGCGTTGGCAAGAGTACTTTTTTAACTACACAAGTGATCTGATGCCCAGCCTGGATGAAACCATCACTACACATCGGTTGTTCTCACCTCTCACTGCCCTCTAAAATACCTGCATCCCACCCCAGATTTCTTACATCAGGATATCTGGTGTTGGGGGGCTGAGCATCAGGGTATTTTAAAAGCTTCCCAGATGATGCTAGTGTGCAGACAGAAATGAGAATAACAGGAAGAAAATGCCGGTACTCACATAATTTTAGATACTGTTTCAGGAGTCCAATATTAAGGAACACTGCACGGGGAATTTTGAAGCTAATAGTCAGCCCTCCTTAATGTGAATGTGTAAATCCATGTAAATCAAGTGGACTTTCTTAGGAGGCTGAGGGAGTGTAACTTTGTAATAGAAGTTAGCTCTTCTTGAGAACTTATTGAGTACCCAGCCCTGTTCAAAGAAGAAACGTAGAGAAAGAAGGAGAGAAAAATACAGGGATAGCGAACAAAGGGAGAGAAAAAACAGAAAGAGAGAGAGACAGACACACAGACAGAGAGAGAGAGATATAGACAGACAGAAAAAGAGAGACAGAGAAAGTAACAGAGAGAGTGATAAACCCTAAGATATAGATGGGATACTCAGAATTCTAGGTTCTGGGAGTAAATGATCAAGAGTGTAGGAGTGAAGCTATTTATTTCTCTGTCTTCTCTAGGTGCCAAATGCTTTATAGGTATTAATATATTTAACTCTCACACATACACAGGTGGCTGGCACTATTATACTAATCCTCATGGTACAGGAGAAGAAACAGAGATTAAATCAGCTGCCTGGATGTGCGCAGCTAAGTCTTGCTCAGCCTAGCTTCGGCACTTGTCCTGTCACCAGAAAGCTAGGCAGGAGGAAGAAAAGTTTGGCTGGGCCAAGGGTTTGGAGGGGAATTGTTAGCGAGAGCAGTTAACTTAGAGGCTTGCCAACACACTGGCAATAACACTGAGTCTGAGGGAGCTCGACAAGGGCAGAGCATGTAGAGAATGAGCCCTTGGGACCAGACATGGTGGGAAGGAGAGGTGGTGATTGAAGGGAGTTTAGAGGCGGCCAAAGACCAACTTCTCCATCTTACCGCCACCATTTCCCAGAGCTTTGTACCTGAAAAGGGGAGGGAAACCTTTGCTGTTTTTTTTAGAGTAAGGCATGTGACCGTGCTCTGGAAACATGCTTCTCAGCGGTGAGCTGCCTGAGAAAAGTGAATCGAATTGAAGCTGTAGTATTAGACTTGCAATCTCTAGCAGGAGGGAGGTAATGGTACCTCTGCCTTTGTGTTGCTTAGACCACACCAAGGGGATGAGCCATATTTTAAAGCAGAAGAAGGAAACTCTCTTCAGAGGGAGGAGTCATTATGATGAAGAGACTGGGGACTGTGGGCTAAGGAACCGGGAAATGTTCAGAGGTGAGTGGAAGGGTGTGTACAGCAGCATCCAATGGACGGTGCTGTAGAAGAAGATGCAGACTGGCTGAGTATAGTACCAAGGGCTAAACTGTTGGTAGTGACTTGGCGAGGACTTGTCCTATTAGAAGAAAGCTGTCTCCAACTGCCTTGAAGAGTGTATTCTTTATTACTCAAAAGAACCAAGATAGGTGAACAAGCACTATGGTGAGGGGGCGCCTTTCCAGCTTTGATGGTCTGTGCTTCTCTGACGGCTCCTCAGTCTCATTCAATTATTGAACAAAGGTTTATTGGCTCAGTGCCAGGCCCGAGAATGACAGTGGTGAACACTCAGAATCGGCAAGCAGAGAAGACAGAGAAAGAAACTCTCTCACACTTAAGCTCATTTGCTCCCAGGACCTAGAATCTGGGTTCAAATTATTTAGCACCGAGTTTCCCATTTCTTTCTTAAGGCTAACCCCTTTCTCTCGCTTTCTTTCTTTCCTTCTCTTTGTTCATTCTCTCTATATTTTCTCTCCCTCTTTCTCAGCTTTTAGAGTCTCCTTTTCCCTCCAGTTAAATTGTCTCAGTTTTTTTTTTTTGTTTGTTTCTTTTGTCTCCTAGTGTCCTCTTTCCCCACTTCTTGCTATGCTTTAATATCTGGGTGGAATTAATACATTTATTAAACAATAATTAAATACTATACTTATATGGCTATATACCCAAATATCTGTTTATTTTTATTTTTTGTATTCCCTGGTCATATTAGAAAACTCAGATGAATATAGTCTTCATATATGTAATTATAACACACAGCTTTCATCGGGCCCATGATAGATTTTAATAAAACAAAAAAATAGGTCTCTTCTTTCCGCCAAACCAATTCTCAAAGGTGAACTTCCTCCATCCACTTTGGAGATGGAAAGTCCTGAGAAGTATATACCAGAAAATACAACACACATTGTATATTTTGTTATGGGACAATGACTAACTTTCTTGTTCTCTCTTGAGTTATCAGATACCAAGCCTTGCTAGAACAATAGTCTCAGCAGGATAGCCAACCCTGACACTAACTTCACTTCACTGTTTGAAAAGCGGTGGTTTCCACTGTAAAGAAACACAGTTTGAATTTTTATTATTTTCATGTCTGGAAGTTAAAGTCATGGGTGAATTCTGAGAATAAACATTTCAAATACTTCTGCTTTGCATGAAAGCGAACATGTAACAACATGTTTTAAGAACTATAACTTGGAAAGTAAACTTAAAAAAAATCACTCTAGGCAATTACTAGGTATTAGACAGCACCGCTTCCTCCAGGAGAGAAATAAATCAAGATGGTAGAAGAAGCAGGGGGTGGCACAAAACATGGTTCTACCGCCTGTAAACTATAGGCAGATACTTAAATAACGTATTTGCTTAAACGTGATGTAGCCTGTAAGGTTTAATGTGATATTGGCTCTGCATTCTAAAGAGGACTTGTGCCCAGATAACCTTCTACCTCTAAAAAGATACCAGACCCTAGCTGGGGTGAGATTTCCCCTGGCTGCATGCCTGTTAGATAATATTGCCAATGGTTTCCTTTCTTATCGTTCCTGCAATGTTGCACATTTTGCAACACAATGTTGCATCTCTGGGAAAGGTATGATCAGCTGTCTAATTGCCAAACAGATCCGCCAATTGTTAAGGGAAAGGGAACCAACATTTGAGGATTTGTGCCAGGTACTCTTCTAGGTGGTTTACACACACTATTGCATTTATTTCTTGTAATAATTCTTCCAGGTAGGAGACAATCATGTCACGCATGAGATACGGAGGTTCAGCTTTGAGAAGGTCAGTAAATTGCCCAGATTGTCGGAGGATTAGTTAGCATAGCAGGTATACAAATTCCCATCTTTCTGACTCTAATGTCCACGAACTTCCCATTACAGCTAAGAACGCAGCCTGTTCAGTCTGGGTTTAAACACTTCTGTCTCTATTCCTTTACCCAGTTTAAGGAGGGCTTCACGGCAATGCCATGTGGGAAACCTGAGCTCAAGGGAGTCTGGGGAATGTAGTCTTTAGTTTCTCAGCCTCCCCCTTGCAGTAAGGCCAGGTACAAGGGGTTGGAATGGACTTAATGGAGCCAAATATCTAGTTTCTGCCACAGACTACACGTTTGACTACTCAACACCATGCATACCCTCTTGCCACACTTAAACCTTCAAACCACAACAACGGCAACAGCAACAAAAAACGCTCTCACTTATTGTGATGAAACCATCCCTCATGCAAATGAGAATACATTCAACTTCTCCCCCAAAGGAGAGACCATAAAATGTCATCAGATGTGGCATTCATCTCTGGGTGTTGATTTTTTTTTTTTTCCTTCCTCAGTTGACTGGTCATAGAGAATGCTCCACATGGTCACGAGTGTGGGCTGTGGAAGTCAGTTAGCGGAGGGGGACACCGTGGGTATGAGCCTTGTTCAGACAGTGACTTGTACTTTTAGTTGAGTAGTATCCAAGCTACTATCCTCTCGGGAAGTCCTGGGGGTGGGGGCAGTGGTTAAGCACTGGACTGCTAACCAAAAGGTCAGCAGCTGGAATCTACCAGCCGCTCCTTGGAAACCCTATGGGGCAGTTCTACTTTGTCCTATAGGGTCACTATGAGTCAGAAACAACTCAATGGCAGTGAATCCTGCAGAGACGGTTTGGTGAAGAGTTACTACAAACTTGGGTGGGTGAAGTCGTATTAAAAACAGTTCTTTACTCAAAATGAAAGGGCTACATTCTTAAAGGGCAAGATAGAAGTAAATAGAGGTTTAGTTTTAGCTTTTTTTTTTTTTAATTAGACTAAAATGTATGCAAACAAGTTGACCAAATAAAACCAAACCCATTGAAGTCGAGTTGATTCCAGCTCATGGCGACTCCATCTGTTACAGAGTAAAACTGTGCTCCATAAGGTTTTATTGGCTGTAATATTTTTTATAATTTTTTTTGCTGTTAAGAATATACACAGCAGAACATACACCAATTCAATAATTTCTTCACGTATGGTTCAGTGAAATAGATTCTTTGAGTTGTGCATCCATTCTCACCCTCCTATTCCAAGTTGTTCCTCCCCCATTAACATAAACTTACTACCTGTTAAGTTTCTTATCTTATCTTTTGAGTTGCTGTTGACACTTTGATCCCGTATAGATAGATCTTAAAAGAGCACAATGCTCAAGGCAGACATTCTTTACGAGTTAAGCTAAACTATTGTTTAGTTTTAAGAAGACTTCGGGGGATATTTTTGGTTTAAGATTTAAAGATTATCTTAGGGCAGTAATTTCAGGGGTTCATCCAGACTCCACGGCTCTGGAAAGGCTGGATTCCATTAGACTTTGAAATTCTGTTCTGCATTTTCCCCCTTTTGATAAGAATTCTTCTCTAGAACCTTTGATCAAAATGTTCAGCAATGGCTTATTGGCCGCAATCTTTATGGAAGAAGATTGCCAGGACTTTTTTCCATGCCACCACTGGATGGGTTCAAACAACCAACCTTTAGGCTAGTAGTCAAGCACAGACTGTTTGTGCCACCCAGGCACCTTTGACTAAATAAAAGGGCTATGAAAAAAAAATCTCTAAACAGAAGGAAGAGGAGATTAAAGCTATCTTATGTATTCAGAGCCTCAGTTTCTCATCATACAGTTGGAATTTATTGTTTTTACTTCATAGAGTTTTTGAGACAATAAAATGAGGTAATTATTGATATAATATACTTATCCTAGTACCTGGCAAAAGGTAAGCATTACAATTAATGTGAATTATTATTGTTGTTACTATTACTAGCATTTGTATGTGTCATCAGCAAGACAATTCGAAGTGTAGACTTTGATTTTTTATAGCTATTATCAACTACAATCATTATATACCTAAAAGCTTATGAGGTTTTTTTTTTCCCTCCTCTCTCTCAAATATATTAGGTTATGGCTAGGAATACACCATTAACATGTCAGCAAAGTTAAATGCAATAGAAAACAACAAATGTATCTAGTGCAACAATTTTGGGTAGTCTTTCAAAGCAAAAGTGGGACACTTTCAAATTACAAAAACCTCCACAAATAAATGCAAAATTATAAAAAGAAAAAAAAATCAAAAGTCTATCTTATATGCCGTTTAGGTACATCCAAGGTATTGTCTTCAAAGATAGGTGGTAGGCAATCAGAGGACAGAGTTACTCTGTTTAGTACTTTGACTCTAGGCTGACCGAGGCTTCTGGTCTTCCAAGGGAAACAGGTATTATTGCTCATATACAATGCACGTACACTGCTGCCCCCTACTGCCAATGAAGTATTTTGCAGCTAAATAATGCAACTGCATTTTCGAAATTCATCAAAGCAATATTTTATTTTGGATAGTTAGATATATTATCCATGCCAATATGTATTCCAGAGTTAAGTAATTCAGTTATAGTAGTAGATTTTTACAATATGGTTATATTTAAAGAAAAAAACATTTTAGGTACCTCGAAATTTAAATGAGTATACAGTGGGAACTGAAACTTCTTGAGAAGTTATTCCATCTAAGCACTGTATATATTTATGTCATTGAATCTACGTAGGAACCTTATGAGGTGGTGGTGGTGGTTGTTAGGTGCCATGGAGTCGGTTCCAGCCCACAGCGACCTTATGAGGTAGGCACTATTATCATCCCTAGTTTAAGTTGAGGAAGCTAAGGTTCTAGACAGGGCAACTCTAGACAATGGCAAAACTGACATTCAAACTCCAAACTCCTCTGACTCAACTTTGTGTTCTTTCTAAACCCTGATGCCTCCTTAGGGAGGACATACCGATCAGCAGCATCGAAAGTTTGGTTCTTGCCAAGTTTAACTTGATCATGTATCACACCATCTACCCTCCTTCTTCAAGGAGCTCTGTGGTGCAACGGTTAAATGCTAGCTCGGATGCTCACCAAAAGGTTGGCGGTTTGGACCCACCCAGCAGCTCCACAGGAGAAGGACCTAGTGATCTGCTCTCCTAAAGATTACAACCAAGAAAACCCTACGGGGCAATTCTACTCTGTCACATGGGGCCTCTAGGAGTCAAAATAGACTCGCCTAGGCAACTAACAACAACGACATCCTCCTTCTTCAGCAGTGGAGAAGCAGCTTGCAAGCTGACTCCAATAGAATATGAGTCAAATAAAGAAGTTTAGAGGGGTAAAGGATTTTTTTTTTTTAAAATTGTGGTAAGTATATATGTAACAAAATATTTGCCAATTCAACATTCTCCACATGTACAATTCAGTGAGATTGTGTTTATCATGTTGTTCAACCATCACTGTTACCCATTTCCAAAATTTTCCATCACCCTTAACAGAATCTCAGTGCCCCTTAAGCAATGGGTCCCCTTTTTCCCTTCTCTCCTGTTATGTTGCTTTTAGGTGCTATTGAGTGGGTTCTGACTCATTGCGACCCTATGTATAATAAAACGAAACACTGCCGGGTCCTGTGCCATCCTCACAATCATTGCTATGTTCATGCTCATTGTTGCAGCCATTGTGTCAGTCCATCTCACTGAGGGTCTTCCTCTTCTTCACTGTCCCTCTACTTTACCAAGCGTGATGTCCTTCTCCAGGGACTGGCCCCTCCTAATACATGTCCAAAGTACGTAAGACGAAGTCTCCCATGGCAATCCTTGCTTCTAAGGAGCATTCTGGCTGTACTTCTTCCAAAACAGATTTGTTCATTCTGCTGGCAGTTCATGGAATATTCAATATTCTTCACCAACACCATAATTCAAAGACGTCAGTTCTTCTTCAGTCTTCCTTATTCATTGTCCAGCTTTCAAATGCATGTGAGGCAATTGAAAATATCAGGGCTTGGGTCAGGCGCACCTTAGTCCTCAAAGGGACATCTTTGCTTTTCAACACTTTAAAGAGGTTTTTTTGCAACAGATCTGCCCAGTGCAATACATCGTTTGATTTCTTGGGCATTGACTGAGAATCCAAATAAAATGAAATCCTTGACAACTCCAACATTTTCTTCATTTATCATGATGTTGCTTATTGGTCCAGTTGTGAAGACTTTTGTTTTCTTTATATTGAGGTGTAATCCATTCTGAAGGCTGTTGTCTTTGATCTTCATCGGTGTTTCAAGTCCTCTTCACATTCAGCAAGCAAGGTTGTGCAATCTGATTGTCACAGGTTGTTAATGAGTTTTCCTCCAATCCTAATACCCTGTTCTTCTTCATAGAGTCCAGTTTCTCAGATTATTTGCTCAGCCTACACATTGAAGAAATATGGTGAAAGGATACAACCCTGACGCACACATTTCCTGATTTTAAACCACACAGCATTCCCTTATTCTGTTCCAACAACTGCCTCTTGGTCTATGTACAGGTTCCTTGTGAACACAGTTAAGTGTTCTTGGTCTCTATACACTTGCCTATTCTAGAGATTTCATCTAAGGGGTACAGGCTTCTCTGTATGCAATCAAAGAAGGCTTGTGATGACCTTTGCACTTGGGTGGGATGTTGTAGTCGCTGTATGCGGTCTACAGTCTGAGCAGCGTGCAAACCCCTGTCAGAGAGGACGGATGGGGCCGAAGCTGGTCTGTTCTCACCTTAGGTCTCCCAGCTGTGAGAAAGCCCCCAGGAAGCTTGGAGGGCCTCGAGGTGAGAAGGGGTACTTTTGTAATTCTCCTACTAGAGGTGACACATTTTTATAATCTGTCCCAAGGCATGGCTGGCCCCATGTAAAGGTTTGCTGTGTGTGTTTACCTGCCTGTACTTAATTCACAAGTCTTACAAGGGCCTTTTTCTCAGACAAGGCAGAGGGCATCAAAGAACTGATTCCAAACCACCACAAGTACCACTACAAAAACCAGTTGCCGTCAAGTTGACTCCAACTCATGGTGACCTCATGTGTGTCAGGGTAGAACTGTGCTCCATAAGGTTTTCAATGACATGGCTGATTTTTCAAAAGTAGATCACCAGGCCTTTCTTCTGAGGCACCTCTGGTGGACTTGAACTTCCAGACTTTCACTTAGCAGCCAAGTACGTTAACTTTTGCCACCCAGGGACTCTACCAGTAGCACTACCATTGCCACATTTAGAAAATGACCCTTTTAGCTGGGGAAAGAGAGGAAAATGGAAGCAATTCATCATAGTTAGACATGAGACGGTGGGAGAGAACTCTGTGGAGTTTTGAGATACAAGAAGAGGGAAGAATGATGCCAAGCTTCTCTGGGCTGAAGCTCTCAGACATCTCAGAGATCGGTGGAAATTGAATGGAAAT
The DNA here is from genome assembly GCF_000243295.1 of Trichechus manatus latirostris. Taxonomy (NCBI): domain Eukaryota; kingdom Metazoa; phylum Chordata; class Mammalia; order Sirenia; family Trichechidae; genus Trichechus; species Trichechus manatus. The sequence goes on along the minus strand of NW_004444083.1, from coordinate 2,231,491 downwards.
GGCAGCATTATGCCAACTGGGAAGACCCCTTTAGTATCCCTAGTCAGGCTGGTGAGTTTAGATATCTGAAAGTTCCCAATGGGGCATGAGAGTTAACTGAAGGAGGGAGAGGTAGAGGAGAAGTAGGGGTTTGTGATCCTTAAGGTTATGTGTTCACTTGGCTGGGCCATGATTCTCAGTGGTTTGGCAGTTGTGATGAAGTTTGGCAGTTGTACAATGATGTAATCACATTCACGATGAGAGCTAATATAAGACAGGGTTCCATGGCCTGATGAGAAGACTCGGCAGATGTGGGATGCATGACACTGCCAGGCTGGGCCGATCCAGAGCACAGCTATGTCTTGGCAAACTGCGTCAAGGTGTTGAGGGGCACCTCCACAAGCAGGGGGAGCAGTTATAATTGCAAGTAGGAGGTAAAGATGGACCAAGGATATCCAAGATTGAGAATTTAATACCTTTTTCTCCATCAATCTACAATAAGTCGCTCTTGCATAAGATCCCTCCGGAGTTTAGAATAAACCCTTTTGGTGGAAGAAAAAGCAACCAACCAACCCTGAAGGTAATGGAATTTTAAACGTGAAATGACTGAGAAATCATGAGGTTCACATGAGTTTATCTGAAAGGGGTGAGATGCAGTCTTCTGAATGGGGGCCTGAGGCAGGCATTGCAGGGGATGGAAATTTCAGTCTGTGATGTGAAATCAACAGCCCCCACCCCTGCCCTGCCCTCCCCCGCTACACAGTTGCACTAAAATGAATTGAGGGCTGCGAGAAGGTTGTTCCAGCTTGACAAGGCTTTAGAACAGATGAAGTTGGAGGCTTTCAGGTGGAAGGAATGCCAAGAATAGAGGTCCCGAGCCATGAATCAGCAAGTTGTGGTATGCTAGCACTGAATGAAATAAAAAAAAATCATTTGCTGATGAGTCACTGAGGGTCAGAGGGTGCTTTGGGAGTCTTGCAGTCTTTCTCTCCAGGAGGGAACTGTGCCTCTTTTTTATCCACTGCTTTCAGTGAGAGCCTCAAAGACTAGTGATACAGCTCCATCATTGATGCCACGATCCTTGCTAGGAGGGGCTGGGTTGAACCGGAACTCACCAAACCCAACTATAGCTGGAATCTCTACTCCTTCCCCATCTGCTTCACCTCAGTGCTGAACCTGGGTGCCCCAAGCTAACTTCTTCCCTTCCTCCCTCCCTTCTTTTCTCTTTTCCTTGTTCCTTTTCTCCCTCCATATCTCCCTCTTTCTCTTGTGGAGATCTCCTCCTCTCTTCCCCTCCAGTTATAAGTTGCTGTTAAGTAGACTGATTCATGGAGACCTCTTGTGTATCACAGGAGCACAGTGCTCCTTAGGGCTTTCAATGGCTGATTCTTCAGAAATAGATTGCCAGGCCTTTCTTCCAAGGTACTTCTGGGTGAAATTGAATCTCCAGCTTTTGGGATAGCAACTAAGTGCTTGCATCATCCAGGGTCTCCTCTCTTGCCCTCGGGGGCCTCCTTATCTCTTCCTCGTTATGAGGTTCATTTAAGCTCTCTCAATGCATTTGAGCATGTGAAACCCAATTAGGTCGAGAATTCAAGTTTCTTCTACATCTTTTATGGGTTCCATCCACATCTGAGGATGGGACTGAGCAACCAGTTGACTGTCGCTGACCCTCAGGGGAGATGGTCCAGAATACACAAAGGGTCTGCTTGTGAAGGGAGGGGGCTCAAGTTCACTCACTCAGCTATGGCTAAGCCAGTGTAACCTACCACACTGTTACTGTTAGGTGCTCTGGAGTGGATGTTGACTCACAGCAACCCCATGTGACAGAGCAGAACTGCCCCATAGGGCTTTCAATGGCTGTTTTTTGGAAGTACATTGTTAGGCCTTTCTTTCCAGGCATCTCTGGGAGGAATCAAACCTCCAACCTTTTGCTTAGCAGCATTAACCGTTTGCACCACTAAGGGACTTTGTGTAGGCTATGACATTGAGGTTTCTTTTCATTTATGGGGTCAGGGACAGGGCAGGGGGAGGGGACAGGAATGGTAACTGGAAACGGGTTTTTTCCGCCCACCTCTCTTCTGTGGAGGCACAGTGGGCTAGAGTGCAGGTGGTCCAGGCAGTGACCGCAGGGGGTCCCCTTATGAGGTCAGCCTTAGTGAGGACACAAGCGGCCCCGCCCTGCCCACCCAAGGCACCGTGGGTGGAAGCAGCCTTAGAGGAGTGAGCACTCCTCTCTCGGTGCCCTGGGGTCTCTGGCCACCCCCGCGACCCCTGCTAGCCCACGGAGCCGGCAGCTGCTGCGCCAGCACAGCGCACTCACTGCCCGCGTCCTGGAGCCCCCGCGCGTCCCCGGCCGTCCGCGCCCCCGGCTGCGCGTCCTGACCTCCAGCTCCGCACCCCGCGCCACGGGCACGCGCGGCCCCCGCGCATGCGCACCCGCACCCTGCCGCTGTTGGGCAGTTTCCATGGCTACGAAGCCGCTGGGCGAGGTGTCCGAGAGCGAGAAAATGAAGCTGAAGAGTCTCCTGCTTCGTTATTACCCGCCAGGTACGCAGTCCCCTCCGCCTCCACCTCAGGCCCTGGACGCTGCGCCTGCGGGCGTAGGGGAGCGCGGGGACCCCGTGGTGCGACGGAGACCCCAAGTGGGTTGACACACGTGGTACTTGGGCACCTCCCTTCTTCGGATGCTGGACTCTGAGCCCCAAAACTTTTAAAATGATTCTTTCAGGAGGCTTTAAACTTTTACATTGCTGAGTGGTAATGCGTTCTGGTTACTTAGGAGTGAGAGGGGTGGCGAGGGAGTGGTGGTGATTGATGATGTCCTGGAGATTAGTTTCTGGAAGGGACGACGGCGCCAAGGTCCGCCATTGCTTTTTATTTAAAACACACTAGAAAGACCAAGTCACGGTGTGTCGAGTATGAGAAGAAATATACATATGCAACAAAGCCTATGACATTAGTGATTGCGTTCCAGACTGTACTGTACAGTTTTTAAAACCCCATGGCACGAAGCACAAAATATTGTATGCAGTAGGTCCTCAATAGATGCGCCCGTGGATTGTGCTCCGTGCCAAAGTTCCGTCATCCTTGATTCCAGTAAGTTAACAACTTACGACATAAACTCAGAGTGCTATAGTTTTAGTAGGATATCTTTGCCTAGTCCTCTGTTTTATAGATGAGAACAGTTTGGAGAATAAGTGTGCTCTTCTGGTGTCTTAGTCATCTAGTGCTGCTATAAGAGAAATACCACAGGTGGATGGCTTTAACAAAGAGAAATTCATTTCTTCACAGTAAAGTAGGCTAAAATTCCAAATTGAGAGCATCAGCTCCAGGGGAAGGCTTTCTTTCTCTGTCAGCCTTCTCATCAGCCTTCTCCCAGACTAGGAGCTTCTCTGTGCTGGGACTGGGATCCAAAGGACTTCCTCTGCTCTCGGCACTGATTTCTTGGTGGCATGAGGTCCCCAATCTCTGTTTGATTCCCTTTTATCTCTTGTGGTACAGGCCACACCCTAGGGAAACTCCCTTTACATTGGATCAGGCATGTGACCTTAGTAAGGGTGTTACAATCCCATCCGAATCCTCTTTAATATAAAACTATATTCACAAGATGGAGGACAACCACACAATACTGGGAATCATGCTCTAGCCAAATTGATACAAACATTGTTTGGCGGACATAATTCAATCCCTGACAACTGGCCACCTAGCTGGCTAGTAATAGAAATAGTAATAGAACTCTTGGCTTCTAATTCAGATCTCACATTAAAAATAAGAGGAATATAAAACAAAGAGTCTACAAAACTTGCCACCTAGGAGTAGATAACCAAATACGCTTGCCCAATGAAGAGTTTGGACACAAAGTATCCTAACATTGCAAAGGAAGATGAGATCATTTTGGACGAGTTTGATTTAAGATAACTTTATGAGCGGGGTGGGACTTGAAGAATTTAATGTTGTATGTCTCACAGTTCCTAGCAATGCATCCAGCTGCTTAGCCAACATCTCCACCAAGAAGTCTGGCAGACACAGAGATCATGATTCCTTTCTCCACTCCCATCCTAATCCTGTTCTTTCTCAGATTCTGTCCTGTTAGTAGATGGCATCACTGTCCGTCCAATTTTTCTGGTGGACATCTCCGTCATCCTTGATTTCTCTCTCATGATCATTCACCACCCCTCTGCCCTCTCCTCTATCCAATCCATCAAATTCTCTGGGCTCTACTTCCAAAGTATACTGTGAATCCACCAAATTTTCTCCATTTCCAAGGCACTTGTTTCTACGTCCAACTTTCCCTTTGGATTCCACCACCCTAGTCCAAAATTCCATCACAGATATCACTGTCTCTTTCTGGGCTACTTCAGTGGCTTCTCAGCTGGATTCCCTGTTTTCCTCATCATCCTACCATCTGTGTGTCACTAACATCCAGCAGGATCTGGATTAAACACCTCCAGTAGTTTCCCATCATCTTAGAATAAAATCCACACTCTGGAGGGTTTGACACAGCCTACTCTGCTACTTCTAGAACCTCATTCGTCTACTCTCATTACACCTCAGATTTCTATTCTTTCAAGACTTAGTTGCAGTTGCTATAGAGTTGATTGCTACTCATGGCAATCCCATGTGTGTCAGAAAAGAACTGTGTTCCACAGAGTTTTCAATGGCTGACTTTTTAGAAGTAGTTCACCTGACCTTTCTTCCGAGTTGCCTCTGGGTGGACTCGAACCTCCAAGCTTTTGTTTAGCAGCGAGGGCATTAACCATTTGCACCACCCAGGGACTCCTTCACGACTTAAGAGAGGGCTTTTACTCATTGTTTTCTTTCCAGCTCTAGCTTCCCCTAGACCTTGGAAAGTTTGGCTCCTGTTCTTTGTTTGGTCTCAGTCAATGTCACCTATCAGATGTTCCTTTACCACCTATCTTAGTCATCTAGTGCTGCTATAATAGAAATACCACAAGGGGATGGCTTTAACAAACAGAAGTTTATTTTTTCATAGTCTAGGGGGCTAGAAGTCCTAATTCAGGGTGCCAGCTCCAGGGGAAGGCTTTCTTTCTCTGTCAGCTCTGGAGGAAGGTCCTTGTCATTAATCTTCCCCTGGTCCAGAAGCTTCTCAGCCTAGGTACCCTGAGTCCAGAGGATGCGCTCTGCTCCTGGCACTACTTTCTTGGTGGTATGAGGTCCCCTGTCTCTCTGCTTGCTTTCTCTTTTATAGCTCAAAAGAGATTGACACAAAATACAACCTATTCCTGTAGATTTCATCCTGCCTCATTAACATAACTGCCTCTAAATCTCTAAATCCTGCCTCATTAACATCATAGAGGTAGGATTTACAACACATAGGAATGTCACATCAGATGACAAAGTGATGGACAACCACACAATACTGGGAATCATGGCCTAGCCAAATGGACACACATTTTGGGAGGACACAATTCAATCTGTAACACCACCCATTCTAAAGTAGCCCCTGCCCCTCACTGATTTTACTGTATGCCATTTTGTTTTATTGTTTGTATTATACTTACCATCATTGGAAACTGTATTTGTTGTCTGCATTTTAAATGCCTGCCTCTTTCCCATAGGATGTAAGCAACTCGGAACTGTAACTATATCTCTCATGTTCACAGCTGCATCCTTAGCTCCTAGAAGAGATCCTGGGACATAAGAGGCTGTCAGTGTTTGTGGGGGTGAATTCATGAATAAATGAGTGTGTATGATTAAGGAAGTCAGTCCAGGCATAGAGATTATTGTGAATATACATTTAACACCTCAAGGGATGCTGCTTCTACCTCCCCCAGGAGTGGGCTTGGACAGCAGCTTTCTCCAGTGTGAAGTTCACGTTTGTAGTAAGACACTCATTTTCTCCCTAAAAGAATTCCAATTCAAGACTCTGTATATGAGAAGTGGTATATGGTAAACTTAAAATGACGATTAATAGCCTGCTCTCCGTAATTTTATTTATGCTGTAATTGGACTTAGACCAGTGCTAGTTCCTATGAGTATTCAGCTGGATAAATGAATGTCTTACCTTTATCCCTTTGTTGTGGAGTATGGGTTAAGAACGTGGGCTCTGGGGTCAGAATAACTGTACTTTCACCACGTGAACATTTTACAACATGGGCAACTTATTTTGACTTGTCAAATTGTCGGCCAGATGGTCATAGTAATATTACCCACCTCAGAGATCTAAGGAGCACTGGTGGTGCAATGGTTAAGTGCTCAGCTGCTAGCTGAAAGGTGGGCAGTTTGAACCCACAGGAGAAAAGACCTGGTAATCTGTTCCTGTAAAGATTGCAGTCCAGGATACCCTTCGGGGCAGTTCTACTCTGTCCTATAGGATTGCGACGAGTCAAAATCGACTTGACAGCACACCACTACAACAACAGAGGTCTATGGATCCCTTCCAGCTACTATCTCATTTGTCTCATTCTCTTCAAACCTGGTTGAAAGAGTGTTATCCCCAATTTCTCTCCTCCCTTTCCTCTTGAACCCATCCTGATTAGTCCACAGAAGCTGCCCTTTTCAAGATCCCAATGACCTCCATACCCCTAAATCTGTTGGCCATGTCTCGGTCCTGGTCTCTCCTGACTGACAGCAGCCTTCAACCCATTCCAACACCCCGTCTTTCTTTGGCTTCCAGGGCACACACTCTGTTTTGACTCCTGGTCACATTATCACAGTCTATCTTGTTGGTTCCTCCTCTTTCTGATCTCTTAATGTTGGAGTGCCCCAGGGCTCTGTCCTTAGATTTTTCTCTTTTCTATTTACATTCATTTGCTAGACCATCTCTCCATCCTTGAGGCTTTAAATACTGTCCAGTGAAGCAAAGATATATGTTTCTAGCTCAGACGTCCCCCCGGGAACTTTAGCCCCAAGGACCTAACTGCCTGCGCCCCATCTCCCTCTGGATGTCCAAGCACATCTCACATGGGGTCCCCCAGTCTCTCCCATCTCAGTTAACGGCAGCGCCAATTTCCATTAACTCATGCCAAAACCTTAGACTTACCTTGTCTCCTTCCTCTCTTATTTTTCACATTCTGCATCTGGTCCAATAACAATTCCTGTCAGTTCTACCTTCAAAATAAATACAGAATTCGATAACTTCTCCTCACCCCAACTGCTATCAGTCTCTCTCTTTTGCTGAGATTATTGCTAGAGCTTTCGCCCGTGCCGCATGTCATTCTGTTTTCAACCCAGCAGCGGGGGTAACTCTGTTAGAAGGTAATTCTGGTTGTGTCACCTCTCTGCTCAAGCACTCCCATGCCTTTCTGTCTCACTTAAAGTAAAAGGCCCAGAATCTCCAAGACCCTATAGGATCTCTCTGAGTTTGCCAGTTTCTACTTTCCCCTCCAGCAACACTACTCCCTGTACTATTCCTTGGACAGGCCAGGTGTACCCTCACGTGGGGTCTCTGAAGTTGCCATTCTCTTTGTCTGGAACAATCTTCCCCTGGACATACGCATGGCTAGTGCCTTCAAAAATTTTAGATTTTTTCCTCAGAAGTTAGTAAAGTGAAGCCTTATCTGACAACTCTTCCAAGAATTTCCACTCCATCCCCAAGATATTTTGTAGCCCGCTTTCCTGCTTTGTCTTTTCTTCTAGTACCATCTCAATCCAACATACCACTATTTTACTTACTTATCTTGCTTATTCTCCCCCACTAGAATAAACACTTCATGAGGGTAGAGACTTGTCGTTTTGCTTACTACTATATCTCTAGCACCCAAAACAGTGCTGGTATATAAATAGGGACAGAGTAGAACTTCCCCCTAGGGTTTCCAAGGAGAAACTGGTGTATTTAAACTACTGACCTTTTGGTTAGCAGCCAAACGCTTAACCACTGCACCACCAGGGCTCCTGGTGAGTAAATAGAAGAGTTCATTGAGATGATGTGTTTTAAGTAGAATGCCTGGAACCATTCCTGAAATGTGAATGGGTCCGATAGATGGCCTCTAGATCTGCTCCAGCTCTAGGAATTGTTATCATTAGTTGCTGTCAAGGCAATTCCAACTCATGGAGACCCCATGTGTGCAGAGCTGAACTGCCCCGTAGGGTTTTCAAGGCTGTGAACTTTTGGGAGCAGATCACCAGGTCTGTCTTCTGAGGCGCCTCTAGGTGGGTCTGAACTGCCAACCTTTAGGATAGTAGTTGAGCACTTAACCCTTTGTGCCACCCAGGGACTCCCAGGATTCTAACTGTTGTTGTTGTTAGGTGCTGGCAAGCTGGTTCCAACTTATAGCAACACTGTGTTCAATAGAACGAAACACTGCCTGGTCCTGCGCCATCTTCACAATTGTTGCTATGTTTGAGCACGTTGTTGCAGCCACTGTGTCAGTCCATCTTGTTGAGGGTCTTCCTCTTTTTCTGTGATCCACTACTTTACCAAGCATGATGTCCTTCTCCGGGGACTGATCCCTCCTGATAACCTGTCTGAAGTGCTTAAGATGAAGTCTCGCCATCCTTCCTTCTAAGAAGCCTTCTGACTGTACTACTTCCAAGAAAGATTTGTTCATTCTTTGGGCAATCCATGGTATATTCAATATTCTTCACCAACACCGTAATTCAAATACATCAATTCTTCTTTGGTCTTCCTCATTCATTGTCCAGCTTTCACATGCATATGAGGTGATTGAAAATACCATGGCTTGGGTCAGGTGCGCCTTAGTCCACAAAGTGATGTTTTTGCTTTTTAACAGTTTGAGGAGATCTTTTGCAGCATTCCAAACACCAGTAATTATCAATGCATCTTGATTGCATGTTTGATCAGTTTCAGACTGCAAAGTTGGTAAAAATCTTCAATGTCCTCATGTTTGACATTAGTGGTTGGTGTGTAAATTTGAATAATAGTCATATTAACTGGTCTTCTTTGTAGCTGTATGGATATTATATCCTATCACTGATAGTGTTATACTTCAGGATAGATCGTGAAATGTTCTTTTTGACAATGAATGCGATGCCATTCCTCTTTGATTTGCTCTTCCCAGCATAGTAGACCATATGATTGTCTAGTTCAGAATGGCCAATACCAGTCCATTTCAGCTCACTAACACCTATGATATCGATCTTCAAGTGTTCCATTTCATCTTTGACAACTTCCAATTTTCCTAGATTCAATTACTTCATACATTCTATGTTCCAATTACTAATGGATGTTTGCAGCTGTTTCTTCTCATTTTGAGTTGTGCCACATCAGCAAATGAAGGTCCTGAAAGCTTGAATCCATCCACATCTTTAAGGTTGACTCTACTTCTGAGGAGGCAGCTCTTCCTCAGTTATATTTTGAGTGCTTTCCACCCTGAGGGGCTCATCTTCTGGCACTATATCAGAAATGCTCTGCTGCTTTTCATGGTTTTCACTGGTCAATTTTTTCAGAAGTAGACCGCCAGGTCCTTCTTCCTGTTCTGTCTTAGTCTAGAAGCTTTGCTGAAACCTGTCCACCATAGGTCACCCTGCTGGTATTTGAAATAGCTGTGGTATAGCTTCCAGCATTACAGCAAGGCGCAAGCCACTGCAGAATGACAAACTGACAGACGAGTGGCGGAGGATTTTAACAGCAACCTTCAATTCAAGTAGTTAGGCTTTAGACTTACGTTGTTGTTTTGTTAAGTGTTGTTGAGTTGGTTCCAACTCATAGGGACCCTATGTATAGCAGAATGAAACATTGCTTGGTCCTGTGCCATGCTCACAATAGTAGGTATTGTTGCAGTCACTGTGTCAGTCCATCTCTTTGAGGGTGTTTCTTTTTATTGTTGACCCTCTACTTTACCAAGCATGATGTCCTTCTCCAGGGATTGGTCCTTCCTGATAACATGTCCAAAGTAAGCAAGACGAAGTCTTGCCATCCTCTCATTTAAGGAACATTCTGGCTGTACTTCTTCCAAGATAGATTTGTTTGTTCTTCTGGCAGTCCGTTGTATGTTTAATATTCATAATTATTCAACACCATAATTCAAATAAATCAATTCTTCTTCTGTCTTCCTTTTTCATACTTTTGACTCTTGCTTTCATAAATGATTCTCTTTTAATGAGGTCATATTATTTACCATGTTAGAAATGTAATTCCTGACTTCCAATCTTTGGTGTGCCATATTGTATGCAGTTTTCGAAGGTTCTACTGAATAACAGGTGAGTGTTTGCAATACCATTGTCAATTAGGGGAAAAAAAGGCCCTTACCACTGAATTGTTCCCATGTTACCTTTATCCCTTCTGCGTAGAAAGCAGTTTGCTTCTCCTCCTAATCCTGTGGTTTAAGTCTTCCTCCTTTCCTCTGAAAGTTGGCTCCCATGCTAACATATAAGGTCAGGAGCATTCTGTTGTTGGCATCCATTGAATTATCCCTCTCCCTATCTAAATTCCTGACGACTCAGTGTACATAGCAGTAATCTCACTAACCAAGCCTGGGGCATTCCCTTTTTACCTTGGTCACATTCATTAACTCACACACTTTTCACTTAGTGTATTTCATACACTCTCTTCACTTGCATAATCCACTTTAATTAATATTTATTTTGGTTCCTTCTCATGGCCAAAGAACAAGGGGACTTCACACAATAAATGAAAGCCAGGACTGTCATTACTGAGTCAGTTGAAAAGCACATATGCAACACCCACTCTGAACTCTGTGAAGATTTTACACTTCATTATCTAGATCCATTTGTACAGCAACCCAGCTAACTTTTAATAGTCAGCATACTTTCAACATTTTTCATTTTCTTAGTAACAAGATAGTAGTGAGTTAAGAAAGCAGACTTTTGTTAATTTGTTTGCTGCATTTCCTTAGCATAATATTAGATTATGCTGTGTGGGCTGTCAAATATTAATTTTTTTCAGTCTTTCTAATGATTCCTGCTTTTCAGCTGACTCGGTTATGATAGTCTTGGCTTTTATTTAACATGTGAAGTCCCTGTGTTCTTTGGCCATGAGAAGGAACTAAAATAAATATTAATTAAACTGGTTAATATTCTGAACCCTTTAAGCACTTCTGTTGATGGAATATGATATGAGTAGAGAACACTAATGTCTTTTAAAGCAAAGCATTTAATACATTGCAGAATTTTGGGGGTAGAGGCTGCTTACCTAAGTGTTTTTGGGAATTATACCTGTTGCATAAGCGTTCGTGACCAAGGAAGGATCAAGAAAATTAAGATACTAAACAAAGTAATCATTGAAAGAAAGCGTGTATTTCCGGCAGCATCTTTATCTCTTTTCTATTTGTATTCTTCACAGTACAAGTCACAGCCTCTTCCCTGTATTGGAGCTCTGTAGTCATTAGATGGACGGACAGATTGTGTTGGTGTTCCATCACCATTAAGCAATCAAATGTATATGTGTCAGATTTTGTACTTCATTTTCTAGATCCATTTGTACAGCAATCCAACTGACTTTTAATAGTCGATTTAAAGACTTTTAACATTTTTCAATTTATTAGTAACAAGATATTAGTGAGTAGAGAAAGCAGATTTTTATTAATCTGTTTGCCACATTTCCTTAGAGTAATGTAGATTATGCTGTGTGGGCTCTCAAACGCTACTTTTTCAACCTTTCTCTGATTAGTATTATATTACTCTAAATTATTATTATATTACTGATTGTTATTATTATATTACTGTTTATTATTATATTACTCTGATTATTATTACATTACTTATTCATTGTTTGGAGTTCCTGGGTGGCACAAACAGTTAAGTGTTTGGCTACTAACTGAAAAGTTGGCAGTTTGAACCCACCCAGAGGTGCCTTAGAAGAAAGGCCTGGCAATCTGCTTCTGAAACATCACAGCCTTTACAATCCTAAGGAGCTTAGTACTACTCTGCAACACATGGGGTCACCATGAGTCAGGATTAACTTGGTGGCAATTTTTATTTTTATTATATTTATTTTTTTGTATCAATATACTCAAATGTTTGCTGTCTACTTACCTCACTATTAAATAGTGTGTATTTTTGTTGTTGTTAGGTGCTGTCAAGTCGGTTCTGACTCATAGCAATTCTGTGTACAACAGAATGAAACACTGCCCAGTCCTGCACCATCTGCACAATTGCTGCTATTCTTGAGCCCATTGTTGCAGCCACTGTGTCAATCCATCTTGTTGAGGGTCTTTCTCTTTTTTGATGACCCTCTACTTTACCAAGCATGATGTCCTTCTCCAGGGACTGGCCCCTCCTAATAACATGTCCAAAGTATGTGAGACTTAAGTCCTGCCATCCTTTCTTCTAAGGAGCATTCTGGCTGTACTGCTTCCAGGACAGATTTGTTCGTTTTTCTGGCAGTCCATGGTATATTCAGTATTCTTCGCCAACACCATAATTCAGAGGTGTCAATTCTTTGGTCTTCATTATTCATTGTTCAGTTTTCAAATGCTTATGAGGTGATCAAAAATACCATAGTGTCTTAGTCATCTACTGCTGTTATAATAAAAATACCACAAGTGGATTGCTTTAACAAAGAGATGTTTATTCTCTCACAATCCAGTAGGCTACAAGTCCAAAAAATTCAGGGCATTAGCTCCAGTAGAAGGCTTCTCTCTGTTGGCTCTGGAGGAAGGTCCTTGTGATGCATCAGTCTTCCCCTGGTCTAGAAGCATCTCAGTGCAGGAACCTCAGGTCCAAAGGACATACTCTGCTCTTGGCACTGCTTTCTTGGTGGTGTGAGGTTCCCATGTGTCTCTGCTCGCTACTCCCTTTTATATCTCAAAAGAGATTGGCTTAAGACACTATCCAGTCTTGTATACCTCATCAGTATAATTGCCACTAATCCATCTTATTAGATAATAGTGATTGAGTTTACAACACATAAGGAAATCACATCAGATTACAAAATGGTACACAATTATATATTACTGGGAATCATGACCCAGCCAAGTTGATGGGTATTTTTGGGAGACACAATTCAGTCCATGACACATGACTTAGGTCAGGTACAGCTTAGTCCTCAAAGTGACATCTTTGCTTTTTAACACTTTAAAGAGGTCTTTTGCAGCAGATTTGCCCAGTGCTATACATTATTTGATTTCTTGATTGCTACTTTTATGGGCATTGCTTGTGAATCAAAGTGAAATGAAATCCTTGACAATGTCAATCTTTTCTCCTTTTATCATAATGTTGCTTATTGGTCCAGTTGTGAGGATTTTTGTTTTCTTTATGCTGAGTTGTAATCCATACTGAAAGTCTTTGATCTTCATCAGTAATATTTCAAGTCCTCTTCACTTTCAGCAAGCAAGGTTGTGTCATCTGCATATTGCAGATTGTTAATAAATCTTCCTCCAATCTTGATGCTGCATTCTTCTTCATATAGTCCAGCTTCTTGGATTAGTTGTTCAGCATATAGATTGAATACTATGGACAAAGGATACAACCCTTTCCTGACTTTAAACCACACAGTATCCCCTTGTTCTTTTCCAATGACTGCCTCTTGATCTATGTACAGGTTCCTCATGAGCACAATTAAGTGTTCTGGAATTCCCCTTTTTCACAATGTTATCTGTAATTTGTTTTATGATCCATACAGTTGAATACCTTTGCATAGTCAATAAAACACAAGTAAACATCTTTCTGGTATTCTCTGCTTTCAGCCAAGATCCATCTGACATCAGCAACGATATCCCTTGTTCCTCGTCCTCTTCTGAATCTGGCTTGAATTTCTGGAAGTTTACTGTTGATGTACTGCTGCAACCATTTTTGAATTACCTTCAGCAAAATTTTACTTGCATGTGATATTAATGATATTTTTGATAATTTCCACATTCTGTTGGATCGTCTTTCTTTGGAATGGGCACAAATATGAATCTCTTCCAGTCATATGGCCAGGCAGCCGTCTTCCAAATTTCTTGGCATAGATGAATGAACTCTTCCAACGTTGCATCCATTTGTTGAAACATCTCAATTGGTATTCTGTCAATTCCTGGAGCCTTGTTTTTCACCAGTGACTTCAGAGCAGCTTGGAGTCTTTCCTCAATTACCATCAGTTGTTGATCATATGCTACCTCCCGAAATGGTTGAATGTCTTTCAGTTCTTTTTGGTACGGTGACTGTGTATTTTTTCCATCTTTTGATGCTTCCTATGTAGTTCAATATTTTGACCATATCCTTCAATATTGGAACTCGAGGCTTGAAGTTTTTCTTCAGTTCTTTCAGTTGAGAAATGCTGAGCATGTTCTTCCCTTTTGTTTTTCTAACTCCAGGTCTTTGCACGTGTCATTATAGTACTTTACTTTGTCTTCTCGAACTGCCCTTTGAAATCTGCTGTTTTGCTCTTTTATGGTATCATTTCTTCCATTTGCTTTAGCTATTCAATGTTCAAGAGCAAGTTTCAGAGTCTTCTGACATCCGTTTTGGTCTTTTCTTTCTTTCCTGTCTTTTTAATGACCTTTTGCTTTCTTTATGTATGATGTCCTTGATGTCATTCCATAACTTGTCATTAGTGTTCAGTGCATCAAATCTATTCTTGAGATGGTCTCTAAATTCAGATGGGATATACTCAAGGTCATATTTTGGCTCTTGTGTACTTGTTTTAATTTTCTTCAGCTTCAACTTTAACTTGCATATGAGCAATTGATGGTCTGTTTCGCAGTCGGCCCTTGGCTTTGTTCTGACTGATGATATTGAGTTTCTCCATTGTCACTTTCCATAGATGTAGTTGATTTGATTCCTGTGTATTCCATCTGGTGAGGTCCACGTGTATAAAACCCGTTGCCATCGAGTCTATTCTGACTCATAGCAACCCTATAGGAAAGAGTAGAAATGTCTCATAGGGTTTCCAAGGAATGGCTGATGGATTCAAACTGCTGACCTTTTGGTTAGCAGCCAAACTCTTAACCACTGTGCCGCCAAGGCTCATGTATAGTCACCGTTTATGTTGTTGAAAAAAGGTATTTGCAATGAAGTCGTTAGTCTTGCCACATTCTATCATGCGATCTCCAATGTCGTTTCTATCATAGAGGTCATGGATAATGCACAAAATTAATGCAAAAAGTCTATAATTGCAGAAGAGTAAAAGAAACAGTCCTTGATGATGATAATGTATTGCATTGATACAGACTTTGTATGTTCCAGAGTACTGTATCTTACCTGAGTTATCAAATAAACTTGTGGGGATCTTCACCTTTGAGAGTTTATATTCTAATAATGATGATCTTTATAATATTTTTCCTTTTTCCTCTTTTCTTATTTTCTATTACTTTTCTAATTATAAAAGTAATACTTATAACCAAACTTTTGAAAAATACATCAAGGTATAAAGAATAAAATAAAAATCACTAGTAATTCCTTCACTTCTCTATCTTTTTAGTTTCTATTCTTTTTCTACTCATTTTGCACCCAGATACATTAAAATAAAATTGCCTATCACCCTGTTTAGTATCTTAGAAACTGCTGTTTTATTACTCATGTCAACTTTCACCTTAATTAAAAATTGAAATTTTGATTATAAAGGCAATACATGCTTGTTATAAGAATATGTAATATTTAATGCATAAAGTAAAAGTTTCACCTGTCCTGACTCCCCTTCCCCCTGAAAATATCTGTCCATGACAAAGCCACTTTATATTTTGGGCCAGTCTCTTTTACGCATATGTATCAACATACGTATGTAATATCATTTTTTAATTGTGTTTTTGGTGAAGTTTACACAAGAAATTAGGTTCTCATTTAACGACTTCTATACGTCTTGTTCAGTGACATTGGTTACATATTTCACAATATATCAGCATTCTCATTATTTCCTTTCTGGTTGTTCTGTTTCCATTAATCTAGCCTCCATTTCCCTCCTTACCTTCTTATCTTTGGTCTAGGGTAAATATTTACCATTTGGTTTCATTTATATGATTATTTTGAGGAGCACAGTACTCATGGGTGATATTAATTCTTTTAAGGGTCTGTCTTAGGCTGGGTTCTCTAGAGAAGCAAAACAGGTGAAGTGTATAAATACATACATACGTACATACATATATATGTATGTATATATAAGCAAACCCATTGACATCGAGTTGATTCCGACTCATAGCGACCCTATAGGACAGAGTAGAACTGCCCCATAGAATTTCCAAAGAGTGCCTGGTGGATTCAAACTGCTGACCTTTTGGTTAGCAGCCATAGCTCTATACCACCAGGGTTTCCATATATATGTGTGTGTGTATATATATATGTAGAGAAAGAGAGAGAGATTTATATCAAGGAAATGGCTCACATGATTGTAGAGGCTGGAATGTCCCAAGTTTGTGGGACAGGCTGGAGGCTTCTCCTGACTCATATAGCTGCAAGGGCTGGTGAACCCAAGATCAGCAGGTAAGATGCTAGCTCAAGTTCCAAGAACTGGAAGTCTGATGAACAGGAGCCAGCTGCAGGATCCAGAGTGAGCAAAAGCCTGTGAGCCTTGCCAGAAAGTCCACCTATGTTGGATGCAGGCCACACCCCCAAGGAAACTCCCTTTCAACTGATTGGCTACTCACAGCAGATTCCATCATGGAGGTGATCAGATTATATCAGATGTCATCACGGAGATGTTTACACCATTATACGACTGCCAAGCTACATCGTAACTGCCAAGCCACTGAGAATCATGGCCCAGCCATGATTGACACACAACCTTAACGATAATAGGGCCAGTCTGTCAGCTGGCTGAAAGGTGACCTCTGGGAATGGTTTGAGTTCCAAGCTTAAAGAGTATCTCAGGATGATAGTCTTGGAGGTTCATCTAGTCTCTACCAGTCCAGTAAGTCTGGCCTTTTTTTTAGGAATTTGAGTTTAATAACATTATTTTTTTCTTGCCTTTTTTAAACTGAAAAATAACCTTCTAGGGCATCTTTCCCTATCTAATGTGTGTACTGCATACTTTTGAATGACCAACTATTGACTAGGAAGTACCATAATTTATTGTATCAGTTCATTGTTTATAGAGATTTAGATTTTTCTAAATTTCCTATTATGACCAATGCAGGAATGAACAACCTTGAATATTACATCTTTGTGCAATTCTTTTTGTATAAATTCTTACACTTGAAATTGCTGAACCATTTAACACTTATTCATTCAAGAAATAAAGGGCATCACACCAAAAATATGACACTTAAAATTTTGTTAGACAGCATTCCATGACCCTCTTGTGAAAGGGACCACCTAACATGTCCACCAACAGTATACAAGAATGCCTGTGTCTTCAACCTTGTAATGTTGAATATTATCAGTCTTTGGAATCTTTGCCAATCCAATGGGTTAAAAAATAGATCTGTTTATTTTATTTTGCATTTCTTCATATTAATGAAGTTGTGAACCTTTTATTTTGGTGTGATTATTGATCACTGTCTCACTTTGTAAATTGACTGTTCATGCCTTTTTTCTTTTTAAAAAATATTTTTAAAGTTTTTTATACTGAGTTCTTTAAGACACACACATATATATGCACAAAGCTTTGTATTTTTTTCCTCCTGATTATTTGTCTTTAACTTTGTAGTATCTTTTATTGTGTATAAGTTTAAAATTTATATCGCACAAATCAGTCAGTTTTTTCTTTTGTAGTTTTTGTGCCTTACATCTTGCTTAAAAACCAATTGCAGACACTAAGATATAAATATATTCTACTATTTTGAATATTTAATATTTTATTTTTAATATTAAAATCTCTAATCAAACTGCAATGTATTTTTGTATGGCATGTGTGATAAAAATCTAATTTTATTATATTTTCCAAAATCTAACTGATTGTTCCATCATTATTTATTGAATGAGCCATTGTTTCTCAATTAATTTGAAATATTGCCTTCACTTTATTTTTAAATTTGTATGTATAGATGATTTTACTGTAATTTTTTTTGTCAGAACCACTCTTTATTGCTCTATAGTTTTTTTCTGATATATGGTAGAGTAAAATTGTACGTTAAAAAAATCATATTCTTATTACATTAACTCCATAGATTAATTTGATACCCTTACAACATTGCTTTTTCTCATCCAGAAATTTATCCATTTCTCTTAACTTTTTGTATATCCTATAGTACAACTAGGTCTTGCATCTTTCTTGTTGATTTTATTTTTAGGTATTCAATGGTTTCTTCTGCGTTTGTAAATGTGTGATCTTTCTTTTAACTACATCTTCACTTGACAATTTATCTATTTCTTATCTACTGCCAATCTTAGCATTTTTTCTATACTATTCATCTTTATAAGCCACCTTTAATCCTTTTTAGAACATGCCATCATGTGGCATCTAAATTTTTAAAAAGATTCTAACAACGCTGTAATATCTGTATTTTGTTGAAAAGTTTAATGTGACAAGAGCAGCCTTTTTTCACTCTTAAGGAAAAAAGAATAGTGTTTGCAGTGGTTGGTTCTTCACAGAGTCTTTTGTTGAGGTTTAATGTAGTATCAAAGAAGACTATCCATATGAGAGTGCTTTTAAAATCCTTGTCAGATAATTTCAACATCTGATTCATTACAGTTTTGGCTTCTGTTGATTGTCTTTTCCTGGTTCTTGGTATGATGGGTGATTTTTTGTTGTATCTGGGGCATTTTAGCAGACTCTTGATCCTACCTAAATCCTCTGTTTTATTAGGCCATCACTCTGTTTCCATTTAGCGCATAGGTTCTGTCTGCTTTTGTGGGCTTTAGTTCCAAATGACAGTTTCGTTTTCTGAGCCCTTGCACTATTACTCTGGTCTGTTTTGTTCTTCTTCTGCTGCTAGGGCTTCCACTGGTGGATTGGACTGCCTGCAAGGGCCCCATTTGTGGAGGGGAATTAGGGCTCCTCATCAGGTCTTTGTTGGGCTTCCCTTTTCCTGATCCTTTGGCCAGAAAAAAGCATGCTTTTTTTCTTTTAATGCCTTTTGCTGGTTCCAGGTCGCAAGTCCCTTTTGTCCCCAGTTCAAGGGTATATGGGAGATCAAAAGAAAACTCGGGAAACTCACCGTACTGTCGTTTCTTAAGTCTTGACGTCTCTAGCCAGTCCATCTTCTATCCAACTTTCAGAATCCGTTTATTGTTGTCTGTTGAACAATTTTAAAGTTATTTAGTTTTATTTAGAGAGGAGGACCAGGGAATAGTTAGTCTACATCATCTTGTTTCAAAACCAGACTTCACTGTATATTTTTCACAGTGAAAAATTTTAAAATTGAAAAATATAAATGAAAAAATATCAGAGTAGATTAACTTTTAGCATGGGCTGTCATCATAATTGTTTAATAGCATATGTTTGTTCATTTTTATAGGAATTATGTTGGAATATGAAAAAAGTGGAGAATTAAAGACCAGATCCATAGACTTACTTGATCTCAGTCCTAGGTAAGTTAGCTATATAATGTAAAGGCAACAAGTATTTCATCTCCAAAATTTTTATTGAAAAACTCTGACGTGAATGATGTGTGAATGTGCTGAATAAACTTAATAGAAAATTATTGCTAAAAAAATATTCTTTTGTTTTGTATTATTTCCTGTTTCACTTTCAGTGTGTTCTACATGAGTGTCTTGCTGAATAAGAGGAAAAAGGGATGATCAGTTTGCCCTTTTTCTCTTTATTAAACAACCTATACTGACTATAGAAGGAGCCCTGGTAGCACAGTGGGTAAATTGCTCGGCTGCTAACTGAAAGGTTGGCGATTTGAACCCACCAGCTGCTCCGTGGGAAAAAGATGTGGTAGTCTGCTTCTGTAAAGATTTAAAGACTTGGAAACCCCATAGGGTCGCTATGAGTCAGAATTGACTCAAAGGCAGTGGGTTTTGGGGGTACTGGCTACAGAATTTTTTTTTTTGAACAAACTTTCTTATAGAATAGTTTTAGATTTACAGAAAACTTGTAATTACCGAGAGTTCCCATATATCTCACACCAATTTCTCCTGTTATTAACATCTACATTAATATGGTACATTAGCCACAACTGATGAACCAGTATTGATTGATACATTATTATGAACTAAAGCCCATACTTTGTTCAAGTTCTCTTAGCTTTTCCCTAATGCCCGTTTCTGTCTCAGGATCCCACCCAGGACACCACGTTGCATTTAGTCATCATGGCCCCTTAGGCTCTTCTTGGCTGTGATGGTTTCTCAGACTTTCCTTGTTTTTGATGGCCTTGACAGTTTCCAGGATTACTGGTTACTGGGTTTTAAGAATGTTACTGAGTCTATTATTTTCCGAGTAAATAAAAATGTTATAGGGTTGACTGCATATGTACCTCCTCCTTAGGGGTCAAGGGGCAGAAGTGGGTGGAGCCTAATCTGTGTCTTTGAAGGTTGGTGCACTCTCAGGGGAAATCCCTTTGTGAGGTGGTAATGCCCAGAATTCAGTCCCTTTAGGAAATCTTGGAGCTCTGGTGGTGTAGTGGTTAAGAGTTTAGCTGCTAACCAAAACAAAAGGTTGGCAGTTTGAATCTACCAGCCACTCCTTGGAAACCCCATGGGGCAATTCTGTTCTGCCCTATAGGGTTGCTATTAGTTGGAATCAACTCGATGGCAACAAGTTTGGTTTTTTTCTTTGATTGGGAAATCTTATGTGAAAGTCCACTTCAGGAGACAGAGACAGATTCATGATCAGACCTGTAGGAGTCCAAGTCCAGATATTTATTTTCCCCCAGATTTTCAATGGGTAAAAATAAAAACAGAACAAAAATACCACAATATGTGCTTTAGAGGTGTGGCCTGGGGATACAGCTGTTTTTGCAGTATGACTGTCCTTTTAGTTTGTATGATTGTAGGGGAGAGGAGAAGAGTCTGTCAGGCAGGGACCTCTCAGATATGTCAAATAAATAGATGAGCTGCTTTCTAGGTCTAAAATTATTCCACATGGCATCATAGCTGGTGGAGAGAAGGGCTTCCTTAGGTCTGGAGCTTCTGCTGCTCAAGAGGTGGCATTTGAGGGCACTTGTCTTAGAGTGAAGACAGTGATGGCTTTAAGGATGATGGTCTAGTTAGGGTCCAAGTCTTATTCCAGGTGCCTGGCATAGAGAATGTAGTCAGTGGAGATACATATACACACACACACACACATACACACACATATATATTAAACCAAAGAATGAATAGTGGCACAAAAAATGTCATTGAATTTTGTCTACAACAATCCTGTTTAACCTATTTTTTAGGGGAAGTCAAGGCATAATATCAAATCAAGGCTTGTTATTTCTGTAGATAGGCTAGATTACTGATTCTTGTGACTATGCTAGCATGTAGAAAGTTTTGTTAGACATTCATTTATTCTATCAGCAAATAAATATTTGGCACCTACTAGATACAAAGCTGTATGTTAGATTCTATAAGAGATTACAAAGATACTGAACATCATACCTACCCTCAGGGGCTTATTGTTGAGTTGGAGAAACAGCATGTACAAAATGGAACATTGTACAAGTGGTACAGATAAAGTTCTGTGGGAGAGAATAACTTCCAGCTAGAGATCCAGTAAAAACACAGATGTTAAATTTTGAAAGTCTGGATCTTATTTCTAGTTGTGCCTGAGAATCTGGAAGTGTTCTGCATCTAAACACACTTGCATTGTAGATGACATACTGGAGATACTGGGCTGGAAAATAGCGGTTAATTAGAATACTGCAGGGTTGGGATGTACTGAGTAAGTGTCTGGTTCATTAAGATCTTGCTAGAAAATAGATTTTGATTTATGCTTGTTGTTAGAAACCTTTCCAAGAGCCTTGTTATCCTTTTCAGTCTTATGAAAGTTTAACTATTTGGACAGCTGAGTTCCTTGGAGTTTATCAAAGTCATAATTATAAACCTTCTCTCTCTCTCTCTGACTGATTTCAATTCAAATCATTCACTCCTATCTTTGAATTGTAAGTTATTTTTTGACCCTGGTTGCATAGTGGTTAAGTGCTACAGCTGCTAACCAAAGGGTCGGCAGTTCGAATCTGCCAGGCGCTCCTCAGAAACTCTGTGGGGCAGTTATACTCTGTCCTGTAGGGTCGCTATGAGTTGGAATTGACTTGACGGCAATGGGTTTGTTTTTGTTTTTTTTTGGCACCACATCTTTCACACTCCCAGGACTGAGTCTGTAGTAAAAACCAAAACTAAATCCATTACTGTCAAGTCGATTCCGACTCATACCGACCCTATAGGACAGAGTAAAACTGCTCCATAGGGTTTCCAAGGAACACCTGGTAGACTTGAACTCCCGACCTTTTGGTTAGCAGCTGTAGCTCTTAACCACTACACCACCAGGGTTTTTGAGCCTATAGTAGGAACTCAATAAATCTGAACCGAATGAATAGTCTCATTCATCCATCCTTGTGTTCCTCAGAGAACCTAGTTCAGTGCTTTGCCCAGAACCAGAGCTTAGGAGTTGTTTATGATGAGGAGATGATGTTTTTCACAGGTAAGGTTCTCTGGGAAGCAGAGACTGAGACAGAGTTAGGTGGGCAAAAGGCCTATTGGGCAGTGGCACCTCCGAAAGACCAGGGGATGAAGCAGGATCGGGCAGGGGGAGCAATCAGACCACCAAAACGAAGACTTGACAGTCTGCTGGCCCAGAGGGGAACTTTGGAGCAAGGTATGCCAGAGGAGTCCCATGTGGGGCAGAAATGGCCAGGCCTGGCACCAGCCCTGTGCTTAGTCCTTGGTTGAGGGCCACCAGAGAAGAGCAAGCCTTTGGCTCAAATGCTGAGGGCAATGCTGAAGGAGCCACAGCTGGAGGCTGTCAGCCAACTAAACTCCTCACAGCTGGGCCACGAGTCCTGTCTTTACCTGGGGGAGTGCATCTTGGAGACACGTTTGTGACGTATTTTGCAAAATGGCCCTCCTTGAGCTATATGGACATTAATTATTTTTTTTCAACTAATATTATTCTGGAATAGAAAAATTTACTAGAATTTTTATAGATTATTTGAATACCATGAAGAACACTTGAGTCTGTTTTTTTTTCAAACCAGTTCTCTTTCAGGAATGTAATATTATAGCCCATAAGAAATATTAGTAACTGTAATTCATTGGATGTTTATTTTTGTTTGGGCACTGAGTTAAGCACTTTATTTAAAAACCTAATCTTTCTGAACTTGGTTTCTTCATTTCTAAAATATTTATAATGAAAGCATTAATTTAGAGAGTTATTATAAGGATTGAGTGAGAGAACATGTATAAAGTGAAACGTATAGTACCAGCACATTTATTTAAATTGTTGTAAAAATATATATAGCACAGCATTTGCCAGTTTAAGGTTTTTCACATATACAGTTTAATGACATCAACTACATTCATCATATCTGCCAATATCTGCTGCCAAATTTCCATCACCATAAACAGTGTTGAAAAGCAAAGATGTCACCTTGAAGACTAAGGTGTGCCTGACCCAAGCCATAGCTAGACAATGAATAAGGAAGACCGAAGAAGAATTGATGCCTTTGAATTGTGGTATTGGCGAAGAATATTGAATATACCATGGACTGCCAAAAGAACAAACAAATCTGTCTTGGAAGAAGTACAACCAGAATGCTCCTTAGAAGCTAGAATGGCAAGACTACGTCTCACATACTTTGGACATGTTGTCAGGAGGGACCAGTCCCTGGAGAAGGACATCATACTTGGTAAAGTGGAAGGTTATCGAAAAAGAGAAAGACCCACAACAAGGTGGATTGACACAGTGGCAGCAACAATGGCTCAAGCATAACGATTACTGTAAGGTTGGCGCAGGACCCAGCAGTGTTTTGTTCTATTGTACATAGGGTTGCTGTGAGTCGAAACTGACTCCATGGCACCTAGCAACAACGTGAACAGAACGTCAGTGCTTTCCAAACAATGACTCCCCATTTCTCCCTCCCTCCCACCCCTGGTAGTACCAGCACATTGAAATTATTTTGTTTTAGAAGAAAAAAAGAAGCCGGAAAAAGAAAAGAGAGAAAAAGAGCGCATGTTCAGAACTAGCATGCGTTCTGCCTTCCTAGGTGAGAAAATCACAATCTCTGCACACCTTCCAGGGGAGAGGTCCCAGTTATTGAGAAAAAGCATCTAGAGAATCCGAGAGGCTTTCTGTCATCCATGCGTCAATGCCCTTTATTGGTTTGTGTGATAGATTTTTTTTTCCTAGAAATTTCTTGGGAAAGATGATGGAATCCCCAACATTTCATAAATATCGTGCTTCCTAAACCAATACAGCTTTTCATGTAATGAGTGTATGTGCAATTTTTGAAATAGAAAAAAGGTAACTTACTGTTTTTATTATTATTATTTTGGGTCAATTTCAGTACTGATGTCAGAGCCTTAGTAGATGAGATCCAGAAAGCAGAACCTCTGATCACTGCTTCACGAACAGAACAAGTGAAACTTCTAATACAGAGGTTACAAGATAAACTCCGACAG
The DNA here is from genome assembly GCF_000243295.1 of Trichechus manatus latirostris. Classification (NCBI taxonomy): domain Eukaryota; kingdom Metazoa; phylum Chordata; class Mammalia; order Sirenia; family Trichechidae; genus Trichechus; species Trichechus manatus. The sequence continues at coordinate 2,207,227 of NW_004444083.1, read as the reverse complement.
CACAAGGACCACAAATTCTACCTTTTTAAGGTAATGTGTGTTTTAAAATATTAAGTAGAAACATTTCTGTGAAACAACTAGTTTTCTATTAATCTCTAGTAAAATATGAACCACATTTTCTCTTTCCCTAAAAATATTTTTTTCCGAGAAAAATACCTGTCAGTGGTTCATTTCAGCACCTCACATATGTTTGCTAAGAGGAAGTCTCAATAAATGTTTGTTGGATGAATAATGACATGCAAAACATTTATTTCTTGAGAGGTTGAAAAAAAGATCTTTACTAATTTGAGCTCCTCTCTATAATGATGTTTTAAGGAGTACCATGTAGGTAGGTTTAAATTATTGAATAATTGAACATTTTTTTTTAGTTAGAATAATATTAAGTTGTATTTCATGGGTATGCCGACTTTTCAGATTTTCTACTTCCATATAATTTAAACTGTATTTCAGTAAATTATGTATTGATTTAGCTTATATAATTTTAATTAATTATTAACATGCTTATTTTACTCTGTATTTTTTGATGGTTTAATTAAAGAATATAAGAAATGTAGCCATTAAGGACCTTTTTTTTTTATTCAATAGTACTTAATAATTGTTTATTCTGATTGCTTCTATTATACTGTTTTTCTTTTTTCATGATTTAAATATAATTAATATAGTAAAATATGATTATTATTTATGTACTCAGCATGCTTTATCTGGTACAAAATATCCAGGCAATCTTTTGCAGTCATCGATTCAAGTTTAGACGATGAGGTTACTCCTGTAATATGTCTTTGTCCAGCAGGTGGCGCTGTTTAACTTCAAATATGAGCTCCACAGTGTGCCCTTGTAATTTATCCTCCAAATCCGAAAATTTTTGATAGCCATAGGGGAAGCTATTAATAGTTACACCCTGGCAACAGACGTAACTGGGGCTGTCCTAGCCTAGCCAATCACTCTATAAACCGATTATCCAGTGTATGTATATTCATTCAATAAATATTTATTAAGCATTTGCTATATGCTAGACAATGTGGGGATTGAAAGTGAGAGAAAATAACACGTAGCCTCGACTCTCAAGGAGCTTTAGGATTCAAAAAGTAATAATAGGTTGTAAAATCTATATTCGAAACATCTAACATATTTCCTATTTACTCTATGTATACAAATATGCAAACCCACATACAATACGTAAAAGAAAATATAAATTACTGCTATTTGGCATCTTATTTTGGAGCCCTGGTAGCACAGTGTTTAAGAGCATGGCTGTTAACCAAAAGTTCGGCAGTTGGAATCCACCAGCCACTCCTTGGAAACCTTAAGGGGCAGTTCTTCTCTGTCCTGTGGGGTCGCTATGAGTCAGAGTCGACTCGATGGCAGTGGGTATTTTTGGTTTGGGGCATCTTATTTAATATCCATAATTTATCCTAAAGGTAAATTGGTGGAAAACATACAGTCACGTTTTTGCAATTATCAGTAACTACAAACTGTATTATTGGTCTTAATAATAGAAGGTGCAATGTATTTTTTTCTCGTTTGTTCAGATATTGACAGTTGTCCATTTCTGCATGTAATTGTGACAACATTGAATTAGTTGAAGTTTAAATTAATTGAATTTAATTTGGTTTGGGTTTAAAACAATGTTTTCTTTACCAAAGGTCCTCAGAGCACATATTCTACCATTGACTAATGTTGCACTTAACAAGTCGGGCTCATGGTAAGATTCCCTTTTTATTTCTAATTTTTAACAATCCAGGGATAAAAATTGTCTAAGGCTTTAGTTGTTGAAGAGGCCAGTTAAGTATATAGTGTTCTCATATCTCTCATTTCAGTACCCTACTGAATATAGAGGAGAAATAATAAGCCTTCTCTCTCCTGACCCTAAATATGAGATTTCTATAGTATTTGTGCCATTGTGGTAACCTCTGGGTGGGAGGCCTGTTGAGTTGTCAGCAAATAGTACAGCTGCTGTGTAAATTGACTTGGGCATGGTAAGGCGATTTCTGGTGTGTATGGGGAAGCTTGTTGTTCTTGTTAGGTGCTGTTGAGTCAGTTCTGACTCAGAGATCCTATGTTCAACAGAACAAAACACTGCCTGTCCTGTACCATCCGCACAGTTGTTGCTATGTTTGAGCCATTGTTGCAGCCATTGTGTCAGTCCATCTCATTGAGGGTCTTCCTCTTTTTCTCTGAGACTCTGCTTTAGCAAGCACGATGTCCTTCTCCAGGGACTGTTCCCTCCTGATAACATGTCCCAAATACTTACGAGGAAGTCTTGCCATCCTCCTTTGTAAGGAGCATTCTGACTGTACTTCTTCCAAGACAAATTTGTTCATTCTTCTGGAAGTCCATGATATATTCAATGTTCTTCACCAACACGATAATTCAGAGGCATCAATTCTTCTCCAGTCTTGCTTATTCATTGTCCAGCTTTCGCATGCATATGAGGTGACTGAAAATACCATGGCTTGGGTCAGGCACACCTCAGTCCTCAAAGTGACATCCTTGCCTTTCAACGCGTTGAAGAGTATTTTGCAGCACATTTGTTCAGTGCAATATGTCGTCTGAGTTCTTGACTGCTGCTTCTGTGGGGGTTGAAGCAGCATGGGAAAGGGGGTGATCTCTCATATTTGGCTTGGCATTAGGAGCAGTCGGGCAGGGACAGCCTCATGATTGCTTGTGGTGAGTGGATTCAGAGGAGGTGTTTTCTACCTAGCTCAGCGTCATGGGGTATGGCCAACAGGACCTTCAAGCCTGTTTTGAGTATGCCTTTGATCATCTTGTAACCTAAGGTGCTAAGTAGGAGAGATGAGGTAGAAGGGTTGTCTTGATCTAGACAGATATAATCATGTCTATATGTGCATAAAGGAGATCTGGTGGTGCAGTGGTTAAGAGCTACAGCTGCTAACCAAAAGGTCAGCAGTTCAAATCCACCAGACGCTCCTTGGAAACCTTATGGGGCAGTTCTACTCTGTTCTATAGGGTCGCTATGAGTCGGAATTGACTCGACGGCAATGGATTTGTTTTTTTTTTTTTTTTTTGGTTTATACGTGCATAAAGGAGACCTCATGGTGCAGTGGTTAAGCGCTTGGCTGCTAACCAGAAGGTCAGCGGTTCGAACCTACTAGGTGCTCCGTGAGAGAAAGAAATGGCAGTCTGCTTCCGTAAAGATTACAGCCTTGGAAATTCTATGGGGGTAGAACTCTTTCCTATAGGGTCACTATGAGTCAGAATCAACGTGACGGCAGTGTTGGGTTTTTTTGTATGTGTGCATATGTGTATACTTGTAAATGTAAAGGAAGGTCGTGGGAGAAGACGCTAGAAAGAAAATGCCTAGAAGGGAATCAGAAATACGTGTTACCTTGTCAACGCGCCGGTTTAGTTGGGTTTAGGTTCTAGGATTTGTTTTCTCTTTTTATCATTACCACTTGAAATGTAGACTGGCTTTTCAATTTTGTGCATTTCTTTTTCTGTTTTGGAAAGAAAATGATCTTTTTGTTATCCTTTAGAAACATTTCTATTTCAGAGATATATTTTTAAAGAATGAAAATCTCTTTTCTATTGGAATATTGAAAGAATGACTAAGATATTATTATTTTACTGTAAAATATTAGACAGCAGTATACTAGCTTCTCCTGTAGTAGAGTAGCCATTTTAAAGGAGTAGTTTACTTATTAAACAAGTAGTTATTGAATGCCTAATAGTGTGCCAGTCATTGTACTAGTTCCTGCAGATGATGGTGGCAAACGCAATGGGTAGAAGGAACAGCATGATTAAAAGAAACAATTTGACTCTTCAGAGGCTAGCAGGAAAGGGAGTGTAGCAGTCAGGGTGTGCAGTGGGAGACGTTGAGGTCCCCGAGGTAGCCAGGGACCCCAGTGACTTTGTAGACCATGAGCAGAAGTTTGAATTTTCCACCAGATTGCTGGGCAGCTGTTCAAGGAAGGTTAAAATGGTAACTCCAATTTCTGTGTGGAAAACAGGTTTGTAAGGGCCATGAGCAAGCCAAGACTCATTAGAATTCTGTTTTGTTTGCTTAGACAAGAGGTGGAGACCTTGGAGTTTGCGAGGATCGGCCTGTGTTAACAGGACTAATAGACTGGCTGTGCGATATGAGGGAAGGAGAGGGCTCAAGGATGACACCGAGGTCTTAGGGTCTGACCAACAGGGAGAGTGGTGATGCCTTTATTGAGACATATTAGAGCTTCACAAACGTTAGTGATTATTGTTGTTGTTGTTAGGTGCTGTCGAGTTGGTTCCGACTCATGGCGACCCTATAGGACAGAGCAGAACTGCCCCACAGTGTTTCCAAGGAGAGGCTGGTGGATTCCAACTGCCGCCCTTTTGGTTAGCAGCCAAGCTCTTAACCACTACGCCACCAGCGCTCCAACTGATTATTATACAGAGTATATAATTATATATAACATATAATAACATATTACGAAAATGAAAATGCTTGCTGGCAGCATTATTCTTTATTTTATTTCATGACTGATTTTTGGGTTTGGGATAAAATTCGAAAGTTTCTAAGTCAACCGATTCAGAAATTGTTCCTGATTTAACTAAATTTGTTCTGCATACTCGATTCGTATTGTAAAAAGCAAAGTAAATTGGATTATTATCCCACAAGTAAAGAAATGAAGTGTTTGAGTAAGACCCTGGTATTCTTACCCTGTGATGTATTCCTATGTATTTGTCAGCTTTATCACAGGAAGCTATGACCGGACCTGCAAACTCTGGGACACTGCTTCAGGAGAGGAGCTGCACACCCTGGAGGGCCACAGGAATGTGGTCTATGCCATAGCCTTCAACAACCCTTATGGGTAAGTGGACATCCATTCACTTATTCCTTCCTGCCTTCACTTATTCGTTCGTCCATTTATTGGATGAGGAAGGAAGAAGATAGACAGCAACATTTATCGAGTGCCTGATGTGTGATTTGGAAGCCTTTAAAATAGCTCCTTCAATCTTTATGAAAGCCCTTTGGGAGCCCTGGTGGTGCAGTGGTTAAGGTCTCAGCTGCTAACCAAAATGTTGGCAGTTCAAATCCACCAGCCGCCCCTTGGAAACCCTGTGGGGCAGTTGTACTCTGTCCTGTAGGGTCGCTATGAGTCGGAACCGACTTGACAGCACCTAACAAAAACAACACCGTAAACCAGTTGGTTGAGTCAGCTCCAACTCATGGCGACCTCATGTGTGTCAGAGTAGAACTGGGCTCCAGAGGATTTTCAATGGCTGATTTTTCAGAATTATATTGCCAGGTGGAATATAATATTCAAGTGCCCTTCCGAGGATCATACAGAAGTAAAGACAACTGGAGTTCAAGATCAAGCAAGACTGACTCTAAGGCACCTGGGAGTTCTCTGAGAGGTTGTTCCTGTGATGTTTATAAACTGGGCTGATGCCTCTGGAGAATTCGACATACATGCGTAGCATGGTTTACTTTGTTTGAAGTTTCTTTACAGTCTTGCCAGTGAGAAATAAAAAAATGTACATCAATGGCATGCTAAATAACAATACCAAGTAGAATAGAAGCATTTTTTAACCAACCTCCAGTTAACGGGTCCAATAGATTAATCAACATTCTCTCTCCTTTCTTTATGATGTTCTACCTGTACCCATGGCTCCTTGGATACCTGCAGCAGCTAGGTTATGCACTGGTACGCTTAACTTCTCTTCCCACTGGTTGAGTTCTAGGCTTATCAAGAGTAGGCTGTATTTTCTCCCAAACCTGTTTTTGCTGGTTGAGTTTCAATTGTAATTTTGTAATTTAATTAATAGGGCAGTGATGGTTCAGTGGTAGAATTCTCACCTTCCATACAGGAGACCCGGGTTCAATTCTCGGCGAACGGACCTCAAGTACAGCCACCACTTATCTTGTTGGTGGAGGCTTGTGTGTTACTGTGATGCTGAACAGGTTTCAGTGGAGCTTCCAGACTATGACAGACTAGGAAGAACGGTCTGGCCATCTACTTCTGAAAATCAGCCAGTGAAAACCGTATCGATCACAATGGCCTGATCCCATTGAGCAAGGGGTCGCCATGAGTTGGGGGCTGGCTCGACAGCAGCTAACAACAACAAGAAATTTAGTTAAATATTACATAAATAAATGAAGCGGGTGTGAAAAGAAAACTGTTGTTTCCTATGAAAACTTAAATGTAAGTCTTTGAAAAAATTGTTATTAAAGTTGTGGATGAGCTCGATGTAGAATTTAGAAAAGATGTCATAAAACCTAAAAGAATTGTGCACGTGGATTGTTCTGCAAGTATGCTTAAGTCCTTTAAGTTTTAATGCCACTTTAAAGAAAATAAAATTGGAAATTGTGGAGGTTGGATGTGATTTCTGCAAGGCAGATGAGGAGCTCCCATTAGCCGCCCCACATTCAAAGAAAAGGGCTTGACCTCCCATCTGAACACTGGCAAATGAGTGCACATTCGTTTATATTTAAGTGAAAATGTTTGACACATGTATCCTTTTTTTCATGATTGCCCACTTGAAGTGACTTTTTCCATTAACCAAGCTGGTTCAGTGAAAGAGCTTTTACCAGAGTATTATGATAACTAGAACAGAACAGTCAATAGTTCAAAAGTTAAAAGAGGAGAAAGAGATCATCAAGATTTCTCCTGGGTAGAGTCCTTCAGGATGCTATGAGACTAAAGCATGAGCCAGACACATGGACAGAAGTAGACCAGACAGCCTGAGTGCAGGGACTTAGCAGCTTAGGTGAGGATTCATCAGATATGCTCAGCAGCCCGTCTCTCTAGTGAAGATTTCAGGTTGAGCAACGGAAGTGGGTGAGGCCAGCGCAGTCTGGAGTCTGAGATCTGTTCTGTAGGACTGAGTTGCTGTCAAAGGTTGGTGAACAAAGGAGTCCCACGGTGAACGTGCTGCCTTAGAAGGATTGCTTCTGCAGAGAGAGGGGTCAGAAGATTTTGAGATGGGAAGAAAAAGCAGACAAGGAGAGTAGTTAGGAGGCAGATACAAGAATACGTTCATAAGATGATGAAAACTTAGACCAAGATAGTGACAGCAGAACTGGCAGGGATTTTATCAGCATTTGATTCACTTAGAGTACAAATTTTATACCACAATTTTTCAAAACTTGGTATCTAGGTTACTCATGTCATATCTTTTAAAAATGTAATATGCTTTCAAAATACATTAATCGTGATGGTACACTCTTAATTGGTACATTCAAAATGACTAAATTATTCCAGTTAAATTATGGAAAATTTACCTTTGATCTTTGCATTGTAGATTCTAGGGAATGACAGTTTTTATACTTTATTATACCAAATTGTGAAAGAGAAAGATTTTATTGAAATTATAAATGATAACTGTTTTATGTTTAATATAATTCCTACTTTCATTGCTATTCAAAGGATTTTTAAAGTATATAATAACATATGCATCCATAGTCTACTTAACAGTCATCATCATTATTATTATTATTTTGGAAGTTTACTAGAGAAGAAAGTATTTTGGGGATGGAGAGGTAAGGAATACTTTTGACCCTTCTATTGGATTCTACCAAGAGCCCCTGATGAAAAGTCCCCCTCTCTATTTAAATAGTTATCCAGTCTGATAATTTATATATGGAGTGAAGAGGTGTTTTTCATCCCACCTTGGGGCATTAGGGTTTCAGCAGAGTTAGTTCAAGGTCACTCACTGTCTTAGTTATCTAGTGCTGCTATAACAGAAATACCATAAGTGGATAGCTTTAACAAAGATTTATTCTTTCACAGTTTAGGAGGCTAGAAGTCTGAATTCAGGGCACCAGGTCTAAGGGAAGCCTTTCTCTGTCTGTTGGCTCTGGGGGAAGGTCCTTGTCATCAGTCTTCCCCTGGTCTAGGAGCTTCTCAGCACAGGGACCCCGGGTCCAAAGGACACGCTCCCCTCCTGGTTCTTCATTCTTGGTGGTAGGAGGTCCCTCTCTTCTCTGCTTGCTTCTCTGTTTTATATCTCTGAAGAGATTGACTCAAGATACAACCTAATCGTGTAGATTGAGTCCTGCCTCATTAACATAACTGCCTCTAATCTTGCCTCATTAACATCATAGAGGCTAGGATTTATAGCACGTAGAATAATCACATAAGATCACAAAATGGAGGATAACCACTCAGTATGGGGAATCATGGCCTAGCCAAGTTGACATACATTTTTTGGGGACATAATTCAATCTGTAACACCTACCAAGGAATAAGGAAAAGTGTGTGTGTATGTGAAAACACTTCACATGTTTATCTGTTTTGTATATTAGGTCAGGAGTAAGCTTTTGATTCAATAGTAAAGTAATTCTAAAAACATTGAAATCAGAGGTTAAGAGCTACAGCTGCTAACCAAAAAGTCGACAGTTTGAATCCACCAGCTGCTCCTTGGAAACCCTAAGGGGGTGTTCTACTCTGTCCTATAGGGTCGCTATGAGTTGGAATCGATTTGATGGCAATGGATTTGTTTTGGTTTTTATAATATTGTGTCATGTGGATGTAGAGAATGGCAATATGATAGGATAGAAATTGATCAAGAAGCAACAGCAACTTGAGCCTGGTATGTTTGCAGGACAGGAAGGATGGAAAAATGGAGTAAGGGAACTGACTAAGACCTCACAGGGCTTTGAGCTCACCTTGAGCAGAAGTCAGAAGACATCAACAGCTGATGAAAGGGCCCTAGGCCGGAAGCCAAAGGAGAGAGCCAATCAGAGACTCGGGTGTGAGAACCAGCCCTGGGTGTTAGGAAACCTTGAGGGTAGGGGTGTGCCCCAGGATAAGCCATCCCTGGAGCATCAGCAGTAAGGGGCTCCCTTTCCTTTAGGATGAGACACCACAGAAATACTCTGTGGGTGGCATGGGAACAAAGATATTCAGAACCAAGAAGAGAAGCAAGGCATCAGCATTAGACTGGTCAGACATAACTCTGAAGCTGGGCTGAGGATATACCTATTGGGCTGAGCACTTAACAATTTGCTTTAGGATATAGCTATTGTGTCTTAAGACTCCTGACACTTATGCACAATGAGCTTGCACTGTAAATAATGATCCATTTTGAGGATTTGCTGTAAAAGACAGACTTGGGTCAGGGGTAAAGAAAAAGGTCTTAGTCCCAGGATCAAAGGCTAAATAGGCCCATCTCCTCTTCCTGGCTGGGTGGTGACCTGCCCCACAGTGAACATGCGAAGCCTCTTGTTTGAAAGTGACTGAAGTCTTTGTCAAATCTCCTCTCTAAACCCACTTTCCTTCATTCACAAAGACCTTACAACTGGCATAATATCGTTATCTAGCCATATGGTTAATTGGATTACTATCTTTTCACTTTTCTCCTTTGAAAATCAATATTATCCTTTTATGGATAATATTAAGTGAATTTTCCTATGTTCATACAGTCCCTACTATACATTATTGATTCTCATTTATTAGTAATTTTCCAAACTAAGTACTTTGTCACGTTTATTATGTTAATTTAAAAATTATTATAATACTAAACAAATACATCTATACCTTTAATGTAAAATCTTTAAAATAAAAATCCTTAATATAAAATAAAAATGGTAGCATTAAAAGATGGGACATTTATTATCCACTGAAACAAATAAAGAATTGTTTATTGTTCTAAAAGTGAAGTAAATTTCTAAATGTTGTTGTTAGGTGCCATCAAGTCAGTTCTGACTCATAGCGACCCTACGTACAGTAGAACAAAACACTGCGTGGTCCTGCACCATCCTCACAGTCATTGCTATGTTTGAGCCCACTGTTGCAGCCACTGTGTCAATCCATCTCGTTGAGGGTCTCCCTCTTTTTCGCTGACCCTCTACTTTACTAAGCATGATGTCCTTCTCCAGGGACTGGTCTCGCCTGATAACATGTGCAAAGTACGTGAGATGAAGTCTCACCATCCTCACTTCTTTTTTTTTTTAATTGTACTTTAGATGAAGGTTTACGGAACAAACTAGCTTCCCTTTAAACAGTTAGTACACATATTATTTTATGACACTGGTTAACAACCCCACAACATGTCAGCACTCTCCCTTCTCGACCTTGGGTTCCTATTAGCAGCTTTCCTGTTCCCTCGGTTGCCTGCTAGTCCTTGTCCCTGGGCTGGTGTGCCCCTTTAGTCTCATTTTGTTTTATCACCATCCACACTTCTAAGGAGCATTTTAGCTAGATTCATATATTAACATTTCTTGTTTTAACTCTGTATCAATACTATAAATTGTATTTAATAACCATATATATATTTTTTACTTTTAGTGACAAAATTGCCACTGGTTCCTTTGATAAGACATGTAAACTATGGAGTGTAGATACAGGAAAATGTTATCATACCTTTCGGGGCCATACAGCAGAAATAGTGAGTATATTTCACATTTTGTTATATTTTTTATGTTGCTCTTTTTTCTTTTAGAATTCTTTATAAATGTAGTGGAGCTACCCTTATAATTAATTTTCTAATTTGCCCAAGCTTTAGTCTATATATGTTTTATGCATTGGTGTGGATATAATTTAAAAACAACTTTAGTTGTCACATCTTGCAGATGCTGTCAAAGACCTGTATCCTGCATTGACTGAGTAGACATGTCATATGATAAGCATATGAGTACAATATGTAATCTTACTTTTTCTTCTTCATTGACTTCTCTTTAAAGGACAGACTCAGTGAGGGTTGATGAAGCTATTAAAATAGCTTTTACAAGAACTTTTTTATTATTATCATGTAAAATATTTAGGCTGATAGTTTTCTTGATATCGTTAGAATTCATATTTGCATAAATAGCTCTGATACTGTAAATAGCATTCACTGTTGGGAAGCCCTTGCCGTTGGCCAATTCCGTGTTACATTTTATAGCAATTAGTGAGATAATTGGCACCCTAGGAAACAAGTAATAGCCTTTAAAAATAAACAGTCTGCTTTTTTTAGGAGTAAAATTTATTTATGTGCACCCTTCAAATTCATGATCTATTCATCCAACAAGCGCTCACGGCACTTGGCTGCACACTGGCACTTTAATGGCGCTCACCGTGCATGAAGCACTGTCCTACACCCTTTGCATTTATTTGCGTTTATTTGCTTAGTTGGGCCTCCTGACAACCCTAGGAAGTAGGTGTTGTTATTTCCCCATTTTACAGATGAGGATACTGAGTCATAGAGAGCTTAAGTAACTTGCTCCAGGGCACAATAAAGATATAATCTTGGTCCTCATAGAGTGCCCATACTTACATACACTTTGGAATTTTGAAAAGATTTTCTTTCTATATAGATCTTAGGAAGACATTTGTATTTTTCATTGTCAGCACATCCATGGAATAAATATTTACTAAATATTGACTTTGCGTGCAGCCCTGGCCTACGTGGTCGGGGCACCAAATAGGATCAGACACAGTTCTTGCACTTCAAAGACTTTGCAGTCTAGTAGGAGGAGTTGGGTGTTAATGATTAAGTCTGAAGAAGTGCTGCAGGTATGTTAGAAGTGGGCGAGGAGTTTAGTGAGGGCAAAGAGGGGAGTGGTCCAGTCTTCTTGGGCAGGAGGAGGTGTTCTGGAAAGACTTCACGGAGAGGGGGAAGCATTCCGGACCGAGGGAACAGTACTGGCCAGTGCCCAGAGGGGTGGCCAGCAGTGGTGTGTGTTTGAGAACCCATGTGGCTCTGTGTGGCCAGTGCAGTGCCACCCCACCTCCCCCATGTGATGGCATGCACAGAATATGTTAATATGGACATGCATCATACTGGGGTCACCTGTCTGAGGCCCATGACCAGAGGTGATAGGTGAGGACCCCTGGGCCTACTCAACTGCCTGAGGCTCAAGGGCATACCTGTAGCCCATTCAAGGCTAGAGCATAGGGCGTGAGTGATTGAAGTTGCAGAGTCAGGCAAGGGCCATATTACAGAATTATAGAGGACCTTCCATACCATGCTAAGGAAGTTGGACTTTATTCTGTAGGCAACCTGACACTGTTGAGACTTTTCAGCTGGGAGGTAGTGTGATCAGTTTTGCTCTTTGGGAAGATCATTCTTGTGGCTGGGTGAAGGAGGAATAGGAGGTAAATAAGATCTTCTTGCAGTCTAAGTAATAAATGATGAAGGCCTGTTGTAAGGCATATAGGAGAATGTGAGAGCTATTAAGGGAGTCGAATGAGTGGGACTTGGTTACCAAGTAGATAGGAGGCATGATTCCCTGATTTTGGACCCAGGTGACTGGCAGCATCATTCACCAATTCCTAAATAAAAGAGAACAAGTTTGGTTCATCTGACTCTCTTGTCTTAGGCAGATTGATGCTATCCAAATGGAGGCAACCATTTGGCAGTTGGCTCTTTGGGGCTGGAACTGAGAAGTGAGGTCTGGGAAGGAGACATGGACTTGTGAGTTACTGGTATATGGGTGGCAGTTGAAAGCACTGTGCAACTGAATTTCCCAGAGGAAAAGTAGAGTATGGAGAGAAGACTGTCAAAATCTTGGAAAAATGGAGAGGAGAAACCTTCACAAGATACCAAAAAGAAAAGAAGTAAGAGAAGAAAAGGAGAGCACTGTCAAAGCTGTCAAGAAGGGAGAAAATATCCAGAACCAAGGAGTCAGAGGTGCCAGATGCCAGAGAAGTTGAGTGGGATGACTGACTGAGTCTCTTGGGTTGGACATTTAACCAGAGTGGTTTTAGTAGAATGAATCCCGTTGCCATCCAGTCAATTCCAACTCATAGCGACCCTACAGGACAGAGTAGAACTGCCTCGTAGGGTTTCCAAGGAGCCGCTGGTGGATTCGAACTGCCGACCTTTCGGTTAGCAGCTGAGCTCTTAACCACTGTGCCACAAGGGCTCCAGTAGAATGAATAGGAGAGTGAGTTAGAAAGAGTGAATGGTAGCAGAAAAACATTGATGGCAGACTTCTTTTTCCAAGGAATCTGGTTGTAAATGGGAAAAAAGGTAGTTAAGAGGGGCACATTCAGAGAGCCAAGGGAGGATTTGTTTTTATGTGGGAGAAACTCAAGTATGTTCATAGGCCACCAGGAAGGATCTAGTATAGAGAGCAAGAAGAGTTAGTGGGCACCTCCTTCCCAGGAGTGCATGGAAGGTAAGGTTCTAGAAGGAATGAAAGGATCACTCTTCATCTGAGACTGAAGGAAAGGAAAGTGAGGGCCAGGTGAGGAAGTCCCACCTAACAGGCCAGTTTTCTCAGGGAAGAAGTAGAAGGCCAGGTTACCTGCTGAGGAAGGGTGAGGATGGGGCTGGGGACAAGAGTGGACAATGGGGAATATACTGAGCCAGAGACCTGTTAAACAAAGTATGGAGTGGTGCCAGGGGCTTGTCTGAGGACAGAAGGCATGAATGAGCAACACCATAATCTGCTATGCAATTTGCTTTAGCTGCCTTAGCTGAGTGGTGAGGCAGGGAGAGCAGATGACTGGATAAAATCCCAGGTGGATAAAAGTTAATATCATGAGTTTGCATGAGGGGTGCTGTTGAAAGACAGGGACAAGAGTGTCAAGGATGCTGGCAAGAGTGAAGCCTCACAGGGTGCCGGCTACATGAGATGATGAACCAGGAGAGAAGGAAGGGGTCCAATGAGATGGAAGATATACTGGTGGGGGTGGTACAGAAGAGAGAAGGCTGACACATCAGAAAGTAGTAACTGGAGACTGATGTATTGCAGTTGAATCTTCTAGAGAAGATATGTCAGGGTCCCGGTTGGCCATGGGAGGGATTACTGAAGAGAGTACAGGGGTGCTGGATGAATTACCCACACAAAGGTCCTGGCCACCTAGGACTTGGAGTTGAGACTCTGAGCCAGCAGCCAAAGCCCTTGATGGATGAAGGGGTACTTGAAAGGACTGTGATGGCAGCAATAAGGAAAACGAAGCCCAGATAGCATGAACCTCAAGGAAGAAGGGTTTTGCCTTTGTTCTTGTTTCTTCTCTGGTCTGGACGTGGCAGAAGGAGCCAGCGCTCCTTCACGTCTGAGCTGGGGGATGCCGGAAAACAGGCAGCCTTTTCTCAAGAGAGGATCGCTTCAGGATTCAACCTGGAGAGGGCAGGTTACTCACACATGTTTGCTGTTTTGGTATGCATTGGTACAAGGAACTGAATGGAATCTGCTAAGGTGGTTGCATCTTGAAACTTTTCCTGTATATGATTAACAATTTGAAACTCTATCTTTTAAAAATGTCTTCTGTTTCGTGTACTTTAGGTGTGTTTATCGTTTAACCCTCAGAGCACATTGGTGGCTACGGGAAGTATGGATACAACAGCCAAACTGTGGGACATTCAGAACGGAGAGGAGGTGTCCACTCTAACAGTATGTTAACAATGTCAGCAGCTGCAAGGGCTTTATCTGTTCATTAGTTGTTATTTAGGATAAGCCTACTGTTTGTGTTGTTTTTGTTACAAAATAAATTCTAAGTTAGATGTTTTTAAGCCATTGGTTTTCAAATCGTAGTGTAAGAGTGTTCCAAAAGACTTGGCTGGAAGTGCCAGGGAAGCCACCATTTTATTTTTGACTAACTTTAGTCTGTAAAACACAAACTATAGCTTAAAGCCCCTCATCATCCCTCTGACTAAAAGCAAAATTGGTGGACGCCAGCACTTGTTGGAAGAGGAAGAACTGGAGAACCATTCCAGAAGATTCCTTTAAGGGATGACAGTTAACAGTCCTCTCCTCTCCAGGCGTAGGACCTTCCTGTATTAAGTATGAAATGCTAAGGGGCAAGTGACAGGAGATGAAAGGGTAAAAGGACACACTGCCCCACAGACTGAGTGCTGCTGGAAAAAATATCAGGACCCCTGACTCACCACCACCATGCTTCCCACACCTTCCTGTGACACTTCATCCCACCCCAGCCCAAATTACCAAAGCAATAATAGGGCTGTTCTCTAGTAATCAGTGGAAACAGCTGGATGGGCAATCCATAGTTTTCTTCTCCTTCCAAAGTTATTGATGGATTAAAAAAAAAAAAAAAAATAGAGCCCCTTTTCTAAGAAAGCACTCTTTCTGAACTTAGTTCTTATTATTTCATGGGTTGCTTTTTCACTACCTCTTTTTTCAGGCATAATATGAAGAAAAAATCCCCATTAATGCCTGCAGCTCCAACTAAAATCCTTCTTTTTACTGACTGTGTCTAAGAGCATTTGAAGGAATAATCCTGTACTGTGTACCTATCTGCCACCAGAGAATGCTTCTGTGTGTTTAGAATTCTAATGTGCAACTGCATTTAATTATTGTCATTTGGAATCAGCCAGAAAACTGATCTGTAAATGAACTTTTCTAATTCTTTGTATTACTTTAAAAATGCAATGTTGTTAATTTACTAAAATAATTAGGGAGAGCAGGGATATACCCCAAGTGGGATCCTGTTATCAGTGAATCTACTGCAGTGAATCTACTGTTTGACCTATCAGCGCTAGACTGCAACCAGGTGGAAGTCAGGCCAAAGGCTTGGCATTCATTTATCTATTTCATATAAAATGTCAACTTATATGAATTCCTCTTTAAAAAAAGATATTAACTGTACTTCTTAAACAGTTTTCTTTGCCTGTATCATCTGCTATAAGGAGCCCTGGTGGTGTGGTGGTTAAGCGCGTGGCTGCTAACCGAAAGGTCAGTGGTTCGAACCCACCAGCCAGTCTGCAGGAGAAAGATGTGGCATCTGCTTCCATAAAGATTTACAGTCTTGGAAACCCTATGGGGTAGTCTATTCTGTACTATAGGGACGCTATGAGTCGGAATCGACTTTATGGCAACTGGGCTTTTTTTGAGGGTGGTATCATCTAATATCAGCCCCTGAAGGATACAGAACTTTCTAGAGTTCCCCAACGCAATGCGAAAGAAGCCCTGTGTTGTCCCCAAGCATGTCCTCCATATCTGCTCTTCCTTAGATTTTTTTTAAACATCTTTATTGAGGTAGACTTAAGACAGTAACTTTCACTTGTATTAAATGTATGTCATTGATTTTTAGCAAATATACAGTTTCAGAATCATCACCATATCCAATTCTAAAACATTTCCATCACCCCAAAAAGAAACCTCATGCCCATTAGCAGTCACTCTCTATTCCCACCCAAGGCCTAAAAAAAAAAACAAGACAAAAAAAAAAACAAAAAACAGTTGCCATTGAGTCAATTGACTCCAACTCATGGCGACCCCATGTGTATCACAGTGAAACTGTGTTCCATAGGGTTTTCAAGGGTGGATTTTTTGGAAGTAAATCACTAGGCCTTTCTTCTGAGGCACCTCTGGGTGGACTTGAACCTCCAACCTTTCTGTTAGCAGTGGAACACATTAACCATTTGCATCACCCAAGGACTCCACTCCTAGCCCTAGGCCACTACTAATCTACTTTCAGTCTCTTTAGATTTATCTTTTCTGTCATTTCCTTTTAGGCTATGATATTATTTTATCTATGGGTGTAGAAATTGTTTTATCTACGGGTGTACATACCTGCTCTCTTTCTAGGGACATTCAGCTGAAATCATCTCCTTGTCGTTCAACACGGCCGGAAATAGAATCATCACGGGCTCTTTCGATCACACAGTCTCCGTGTGGGATGCTGCGACTGGAAGGTATGAATTTTTTAGCCTGCATCAGGCCGTTAAGAGGAAACTCTTTGTTATTTATTAGTTTAATTTAATATTAACTGTCTTTTAGTTTCTATAGGAATAGGACACTTCGAAAACATAAATTAACTCATTCTTTAAGGGATATTTCTAATCCACAAAAAGGTGTTTCCCAGGAATGCTTGGCAAATAATGCCAAAGCAACATGAAAGGAGAATATTAGAAACAGCATGGTTATATAGCTTGATTATTTGTTCCCTGTACTATATAATCAAATCTCAGTGGACTGTCGTTGGGGTAGGCATGGATATCATGAATAATACAACTCATAGCTAATTTCCCAAATTTAATTTAGTTCTAGAGCTTCAATTTCCTTCCTAATGATTTTTAGTTCTAGTTGCTAAGAAGTTAACTAAATTAGCCTATTTGTGTTATAAAACTCTTTTCTTGGACTTGTCTGCATTTTGATGGAGGGGCCAATTACCAGGGGGTAGTGACCAAAATGTATGCAATAAGAAAGGCGAGAGAAGCCAGTTTGATGGGTAGCTCCTGAGCAACCAGGGATTCACTCATCTGGTATTAAGAATCCTTCCAGAATTTCATACTACCTTTGTTAATTTTTACCCATTCCTTTTGGAAGTGTTAGGTCTTACATGTTATTACCTTTGATTATTTAAAATTTTAAATGCATTTTTCTTGAAATAACATTAGGAGCTGGGTGGACTCTTTTTGAGCTGTCATAGAA
Organism: Trichechus manatus latirostris; assembly: GCF_000243295.1. Classification (NCBI taxonomy): domain Eukaryota; kingdom Metazoa; phylum Chordata; class Mammalia; order Sirenia; family Trichechidae; genus Trichechus; species Trichechus manatus. Next base: position 2,189,964 of record NW_004444083.1, on the reverse strand, counting down.
CACTTTTTGCTTTGTTATCAAGGATACTGTTTTGTATAAACCAAAATTTAGATTACCTCCCATCAATGGACTTGACCTCATTTTTTGTGCGCATATCCTGAAGTCAGGTATCTTTCCCCAGTTTTAATTTTTTTTTTTTCCATTTTGTAGTAAGGTGTATACCTTAATTGGTCATTGTGCTGAGATTAGCAGTGCATTATTCAGCTGGGACTGCTCTCTAATATTAACTGGCTCCATGGACAAGACCTGTATGGTGAGCTACAGAAATACCTTCACTTGCTAATTCTTGTGTCTGTCCTTTTTACTGCATCAGAATATTCATTGTAATATTAACAAATTTCAAAGGTTCTATAAAATTAAAATATTAATTTAGGAATAATAATTGCTCTTTGTTTTTACTTCAAGTTTCTGATTTCCCAAGTTGGAAGGAATTATGATGTAGTAATTTCAATTGACTCAAATTTATTTAAAGGTCTTATTTCAAAAGGCACATTCTTTTTTTAAAATGTCTTCCTGTTCATTTATAAACTTTGATTAGTGTGAACCTCAAGGAGTCTCCACACAAGGTCTCCTTGCCTCTAAGTTTCTGTACTATTAAAAAATGGCTAATAAGAACTTATGCTCTGAAATTATTGTTTGATTATACACCAAATGTGGTATAATCTTATCATGTACTTTCCATTCCCTGGAATTGTGGTTTTAGCATGATATCATTTATATAAAAAGAGGACATCTCCACTCCAATCAGTAAAGCATGCACTTGAGATTTTTTCCTTATGTAGTGGCAGATTTGCATGGATCCATTCAAATATCTGCCTTGGCTTTCGGTATGAGTGAAATGTGTCTTGCTAGATGGCTGGCTGTGGTCTCTGACCATGAATTAAAGTCAAACCAAACATACAAGAATTATGTACGTGATTTTGGCGAAGTTAGTTAACCGGTCATAAGCATGTTGTAAAGACTACTTCTGGCCATATTTTCTCTTTAGACAGGAAATCATAGTCTTTTAATTTTTAAATTGCAGTTGTGGGATGCTACAAATGGAAAATGTGTGGCAACCTTAACAGGCCATGATGATGAAATACTAGATAGCTGTTTTGATTTCACTGGAAAGTTTATTGCAACTGCTTCAGCTGATGGTAGGTAACCAGTTCATCCGTTTAATTCATGGAGAGATGTATGCTTTGTTTGATAAACATGTATGATTCTACAGTATGGGTCATCTCCCTGATGACCAGCTATAATGGAAACTATATCTGCCTCATTTCCATGATGACCATGTATGTTATTACTTTATGTCTTTATCATATCCTTGATAACCACATGTGGTGCTATACTATGTCAGAGTCAACTCCTAATGACCACATAGAATGCTATACTATGTCTGCATCATCTCCTTGATAACTACGTATGATGCTGTATTCTAGATCATCATCTGGATACTGCATTATGTATTCATCATTTCCCTGATGACCAGGTAGACACTATACTATGTATGTCTGCGTCATCTTCTTGATGACCATGTATGATAATACATATACCCGTGTCATCGTCTTAAAAACCAGGTATGATGTTACATTATACCTGCCATCATTTCCTTGATTTGCCACATATGATGTTGTACTATACCTACATCATATCCTTGATAACTGTGTATGATGCTGTTTTATGAGTCATCTTGCTGACAGGTATGTATGATGTTACACTATGTCTGTAGCATCTCCATGAAAGATACATGTAGTGCTACACTATGTCTACATCATCTCACTGACAACCATATATATTCGCACACTATGTATGCATCGTATCCTGGATAACCATTTATGATACTGAACAATAGGTCTTCCTCATGACTATATATGAGGCTACACTATGTTCGTGCTATCTCTCTGAAACCACATATGACGATTCATTTTGTCTGTGCTGTTTCCCTGACAAGCGTTTATGATGCTTCAGTATGTCTGCATCGTATGTCTGACAAGCACGCCTGACACTACACAATTTCTGCATCATCTCCCTGACAACCCTGTATGACACTATACTACATCTACCTCATGTCATTGATAACCATGTTGGTACTATCCTATGTCTGCATCATCTCCTTGACAACAACATATGATGCTGCACTCCATCTGCATCATCTCCTTCACAAGCACATGCGATGCTATAGTGAGTCTACCGTGTGTCATGCTGTTCTCTGAGACATCACCTTGACAACTAAATATGATGCTATACTATGTCTGTGACATCTCTATGTCTGAAGAGAGATGATTTTACACTATGTCTACATCTTCCACCTGATGACCATGTATGAAGCTATACTAAGTCTACATCATGGCTCTGGTGACCATATATGATGCTACGTTGTGTCTGCATCATACACGTGACTACTATATGTTTTAAGTTATGCTATGTCTTTGTCATTCCCCTTAAAACCACTTGTGATGTTACACTATATCTAATTCTTTTATAACCTCATATGATACTATGCCATATCTGTGTCATTTCCTAGAAATCCACATACGATCCTAGAATATTTCTGTTTCATCGCCTTGATGACCATGTATGATCTACACTATGTCTGCATCACCTCCTTTATGAAAACGTATGATTCTATATTATATCTGGGTCATCTCTTTGATATATGCTTCTGACACTGTACAAAACATACATCATCTCTATGAGTACCATGTATGATGCTATATTATGCATTGTCTCCATGATTAGCATACATGATGCTACATACTCTGCATCATCTAAATCAGGTATGGGTGAGGCTGTGTATGATTCATCCTGGGGCAATATTCTTCTCCATCTGTGGACCTGTGAGACTAGAAAGCAAGTTATCTGCTGCTAATATACAGTAATGGTATAGGAATAGGACAACAGTTATAGATATTCTTTTTCCAAAAGGGAGAAAATGGAAGGAAGAAAGGAGTCACTGGCTCCAAGCAGTTTTGAAACTCAACTGGGCAAACTCCATTCAGTTTCAAGGCATGGGAACAATCCTCTGTGGCTCAAGGCTCCATCCTCTGGGCTCATGGCTGCACCCTCAGGGTCAAATTATCCACCTTCTGGTTCCAAGGCTTTGCTCACGTAGCCATCCTTCCTTTTACATGAAGGGTAGCATACGTTTGCTGCAGAGTAGTTATAACAGACTGTTTCCTGCCTGTAGACTTTTGAGAGTCCAACAGCCTTCTTTTTTCTCCTTTCTCTCTCTCTTTGAATCCAAGCTAGCAGTGTTTCTTCTGCTATAATATTCTCAAAAACCTTGTGGGTCTTCTATTTATGTCATTGGTGTTCACTTCCTTGACAACAGGGTCCTCCACAGATTTTTCCTGGAAAATATCTTTATTTCTGGTGTTTCATGAGATGGGTGAAGGTATCCATGAATTGTATGCTTAATTTTGTCAAAGAACCCTCTGTATGAAAGAGTATTCTGAACCTCCAGTTCTTCTGAATTACTACCAAAATGCTGTCTAGCCACACACCTGGTTCTCTATTTGGAGAATGCTTTCCTAACAGTGAATCTCCTAATTGTATCATCTTTAGCAGTATGCATAGGCAGATGATTTCCCAGATCACTAAGTCTTGGTTCCATTTTGTTTTTATGTTCCTTCCCTCAATTTATCTCTCTCCTCTTGCATTTTACTTAAGCAGTAAGAAGAAACTAGGCCACTCCTTCAACACTTGGCATGGAAATCTCCTCAGCTAAATATTCTACATCATTATTTACAAGTTCTGCTTTCCACATAACTGTAAGACACAATTCAGCTAAACTTACTGCCACTACAAAGCAAGGGCCTCCTTTGTTCCGGTTTCCAATAACGTGTTTCTCATTTCCTTCAGAGCCCTCACCAGCAGTCACCTTTTCCATCTGTATTTCTACCAGCATTCTGTTTTTGACAATGTAAGTATTCACTAAGATGATACAGGCTTTTACTGCCATGCTCCTCACTTCCTTGTGAGCCCTCACCAGCAGCACCTTGAATGTCTATATTTCCACCAGCAATCTGTTTAAAGTAGTCTAAGTTTTCTCTGCATTGTGTGTGATACACGGAGGATCATCTCCTTGATGACTGTGTATGGACCTACTCATTGTCTGTGCCATCTGCTTGTCATCAGGTATGATGCTGCAGTAAGTCTGCATAATTTCCTTGATAGCCATGTATGATGGTGTACTATACGTACTTCATTTCCTTGAGAACCATGATACATATACTATATGTCATCTCCTTTAGAACCATGTATTATGTTACACTATTTCTGAGACCTCACCTTGATAACCATGTGTAATATTATACTGTGTGTGCTCCATCTGGTTGAAATCCGTGTATGATGCTATACTATGTGTTATCTCCTGAATAACCGTATATGATACTATACTATTTATGTTTCATCTCCTTTATAATCATTTATGATGTTATGAGTTATCTACATAAAGCACAAGAATGATGCTATGTTGTGTTTCTGTCATCTCCTTGATGATATCCATGTATTATGCTATATTATGTCATCTTGTTTATTACTATGTATGATACTGTATTCATGTCATCTCATTGTATGATTCTACAATCAGTCTCTGTCAGATCCCAGAAAATAACATATGATGCTCCACTATCTCTTGGTCATCTTCCTCATGACAACGTAATATGTAACTCTATGTTACACTATGCCTGTGTATTTCCCTGATGACCATGTATGACACCAAGTGTGCCTGCATCTTCTGTCTGAAGACTGTGTTATACACAGTCGTATAACTGTATAACTGTGTCTGTGTCATCATCCTGAAACCACTTATGATGTTACACTACATCCTCTTCAAGCCATTATCTCCATGAAGATCATTTTAGATGCTGTATCATGTCTTCATCATTTCCTTGGTTACAACTTACGATTCTCCACTATGTTTCATCTCCTTGAAGCTGCATATGAGACTATATTATATGTAAATCATCTTCTTTGGAACCATCTTATGTATCATCTCCATGGTAACCACCCATGATGCAATGCTATGTCTGTGTCAACTTGCAAACTATATGTGATGCTATATTATGACTTATTTTCTTTTTAAAATTTTATTGTGTTTTAGGTGAAAGTTTATAGTGCAAATTAGTGTCTCATTCAAAAATTTACACCCAGATTGTTTTGTGACATTAGTTGCAATTCCCACATTGTGTCAGCACTCTCCCCCGTCCATCTTGGGTTCTCCGTGTCCATTTGTCCAGTTTTCTTGTCCCTTCCTGCCTTTTCGGCTTTGCTTTTGGGCAGGTGTTGCCCATTTGGTCTCGTATGCTTGATTAAACTAAGAAGAATATCCCTCACGTGTGTTATTGTTTGTTTTATAGGCGTGTCTAATCTATAGCTGAAAGGTGGACTTTGGGAGTGGCTTCAGTTCTGAGTTAGCAGGGTATCTGGGGGCTATGGTCTCGGGGGTTCCTCCATTCTCTGTTGGACTAGTAAGTCTGGTCTTTTTTTTTTGTGTGTGCGTGAATTTAAATTTTGTTCTACATTTTTCTTCCATTCTGTCTGGGACCCTTTATTGTGATCGCTGTCAGAGCAATTGGTGGCGGTAGCCGTGCACCATCTAGTTCTTCTGGGCTCACGCTGGTGGAGGCTGTGGTTCATGTGGTCCTTTAGTCCTTTGGACTAATATCTTCCTTGTGTCTTTGGTTTTCTACATTCTCCTTTGCACTAGATGGGATGGGACCAATAGATGTATCTTAGATGGCCACTCACAGGCTTTTAAGACCCCAGACACTACTCACGAAAGTAGAACATAGAATATTTTCTTTATGAACTATGTTATGCCAGTTGACGTAGATGTCCCTGATGAATTATTTTCTTGATCACCAGTTATGATGCTGTACTGTTTCTGTGTCATCTCCCTAACTGCCACATATCATGCTACACAATGTGTGCATCAGTTCCTTAAAGACCACTGTTAGTTTAATTTTCTCAGTCATCCGCTAGTTCACTCTAGCAGTGATTCTGTTCTCGATAGGGAAAAAACAAAATAAACAAGTATTTTTTAAAATTTTTTGGCATGTTTTCTAAACCTCTGCTCATTCTGTGATTTAGGCTTTGTAAGTAGTTTTGATGTTTAGACCATTCTTTTTCTTTTTCTTTTCTTTTGGTCTTTGCTCCTCATTTCGTTCTTAAGAATTATGATCTCGTTCAACAGCTACATCTCTTTTTATTACAGAGTTTCAGACACTTTGTTTCTCTTTTCTGAGGCTTTAAAATATGCTTTTGTAAACTTTAGAGCATTTGTCCATGCAGGAGATTCTCTTTTGTGTTATTAACAAACACAGAACTGTTGTTTTCCTTTAAGGCTTTTGAAATATCCAACTCAGTAGCATGTTTTATATTTTTTTATCAAATTAACTCCACAATAACAATTCTTGTCATTGTGTCCACTTTCTCTTAAAGTTTACATTGTAATAAAGGTAAGTAAAAATTGTATAAAGATATTTTGCGTTCCTCTAAATGAAAAGTAAGTATTTTACCTCTGTCATTTTGTAATTTACATTAAGAAAGCATCCTTCATCTGGCCAGGTGAACTGTAACTTTTTTTTCTGACACTAATTTCACTAGTGCTGTTTTTCTCTTTCTATATTTATTAAACTCCTCCATTTCTTAATTCTAAGAAAATGTACATACTACTTCTTTCATCCAAGCATCTGTCTACCCATCCTGCATTTATTTATTGTCTCCTATGTGCCTGGCATCTCCTAGGCACTGGCGCTACAGCAGAGAACAAAACATCTTATTAGCTCTTTCTGTTGGAAAGAGTTTCCTAGAGAACAGTGGTGATTCAGTGGTAAAATTCTTGTCTTCCGTGTGAGAGACCTGGGTTCCATGCCTAGCCACTGCACCTCATGCGCAGCCACTGCTCATCTGTGAGTGGAGGCTTGTGTGTTACTATGATGCTTAATAGATTTCAGCAGAGCTTCCAGACTAAGACAGATTAGGAAGAAAGGCCTGGCAATCTACTTCTGAAAATCAGCCAATGAAAATCCTATGGATCACAATGGTCTGATTCTCTTGTACGCGGGGTTGCTGTGAGTCCCCTGACTCAATGGACGCTAACAACAACAACAGCTCCTGTTTGTCCACTGAGTAGTGGTTGCTGCTCCTTCTTTGGAAGGTCTCATGTACCTTCCAGATCTGTAGACTCATACCTGGTGCATGATGCTGGCATAGCTACTCTTTTCTCTGGAAACTTATTTTGATTCCTTTCTTTCCCTTCAAAAACTTTCTCTTTTTGGAGTTCTCCCCTTTTCCACCTGGGAACACCTTGTTTCCTCTAATAAACTCTGGGCTGGAGAGGCTGTCTTGGAGACTGAGCCCTTTCACCTTCCTCTCCTATAGCTTGTAGTTAGTGGCTGGCTCTCACTTCAGGCAAGAAGACGATTACTTAGTACAAAGCTCGTGTGTCAGTGGGATGGATATTTAGATAATTCAAGGTCTGTGCTTCAAAGTTTTATATTTCAGATAAATTTATACATATCTTCACCCTTCTTAAAAAGGAACAGCAAGAGTTTTCAGTGCAGCCACAAGAAAATGCATTACCAAATTGGAAGGGCATGAAGGTGAAATTTCAAAGGTGAGTTGCTTTCTCATTTGGAGCAGTTTATTTGCTTACACACAAAAAAAAATCCAGTATGCTTAGTATAATAGACCTATTACTTAATGCAGCCCTTGCTAGAACGGTGGTACAGTGGTTAAGAGATACGGCTGCTAACCAGAAGGCCAGCAGTTCAAATCCACCAGCCACTCCTTGGAAACCCTATGGGACAGTTCTATTCTCCTTTAGGGTCACTATGAGTCGGAATCGACTCGATGGCAATGGGTTTGGGTTTTTTTGTTTTTTTGTTTTTTGTGCTGGAATGGAGGTGCTAAGGTCTCTTCAATCTTATTCTTTCTAGAAACCAGTTACCTAAAGACTTAATTTTTAAGTGTGTTCTCAAACTCTGTAATAAGATAAAAGATTTCTAAAACCTTTTAAAAAGTATAAAACGGTATTCTCTTCAGCCATCAGGAAAAGATTTAGCTAGCTGAAAATACTTAATAAAGCAATTTAAGGAGCTTACGAAGTTCTTTCCCTGTCTCTAGTAACCAGACGTTTGTATTATATAAAATCGTGCCTTGCAACAAATATCAGGTATTCTGTAAATTAGGCGAACCTGAAGTATTTTCTGGAAATACTTAGCACTTATAGTATAAAATTATCCGTTTTGAAATGCTAAACCTTATCTTAGAATCCTCTGTATGTTGTTTTTGCTGGGTGCTGTTGTGTTCATTCCGACTCATAGCGACCCCATGTGACAGAGCAGAACTGCCCCAGAGGGTTTTCTAGGCTGTAATCTTTACAGAAGCAGATCGCCAGGTCTTTCTCCCACAGAGCCACTGGGTGGGTTTAAACTGCCAACTTTTCAGTTAGCAGCCGAATGCTTAACTGTTGTGCTATAACCCACCCCCCCCACCCCCCCAAAACAAACAAACAAACTTATTCACAGAACACGGTTGTCCAGTCAGTGATCTGAGGTTTCAACGTGTTTACATTGGAAAATTATAGAGCAGGCTGGGACTTGGTGACTCTTGCCTCCCAGCGCAAGCCAGTTCCCAGGCCTCATACCTGACATCAGATTTACCCCTTCCTTCTAAAACAGCACCTCAAGGGTTCCAGGTCTCTGCAGGCCCTGTCCAGACCCCAAGCCGCCTCTGCTGTGCTCTCTTCCACAAGCCTCTGCGTCCCGTGCTGGTGGCTGTTGCGCTGGGCCTGTCAGTGCTGGCCTCTGCGGCGGAGAGAGGGCAGTGCCTGGGCTCTTCATAGACTGGGAGGCTGGAAAGCCTTCGGGACTGGCAGGAAGTGGGCGGAGAGCGTGGATGTGGGAGACAGGCTGAGGACAGAGCCCGAGCCGTGTTTCTGAGTGTCTTTGACACACCTGAAGTATCCCACTCAACAAGTATACATCTGTTTTGCGTGTGTGAATACAAAGAGTTTTTGAAACTCCATATTATTGCATTTTTATGTCAAGTGAATATACTACTTCACGAATTGCCGTTTGGTAATGGCATTTTTCTGGAGTCCTGCATGGTGCAAATGGTTAAGTAGTCAAATACTAATTGAAAGGTTGACGGTTCGAACTCACCCAGAAGTGCTTCAGAAGACGGGCCTGTTGATCTGTTCCGAAAGGTTGCAGCCTTGACAACCTTATGGAGTGCAGTTCTATTCTGCAGCACGTGGGGTTGCCATGAGTGGAAATCAACTCAGTGGCAACTGGTTTGGTTTTGGTGATGGCATTTCAATGAGGGGTAAAGCTAAGGCATTCATTTATTCATTCGTTCATCGAATACTTAGTGAAGCTCCTTGGTGCTAGGCGTTGTGCCTGGTCCTTGTGACTGATGGCCATGCCCTCAACAAATCTGCAGTCATGGGGGAAGTGACCCAAAGAGTTGTCTTTTGATGATTTAGAGAGGGACGTAAGGGTGACACCTAAAGGAATGGATGACTAGCAGGTTCCTCTGACAGTCACTCAGATACTAGTTGGCAATGCCCTGCACGTGGAGGCTCTCAGAAAATATTGATGGAAAGTGCTGCACTTTGGGTAGCGATAAACGGGAAAGTTCTCTCTCATAGGCCTAGGTGTCATTTATTCTATGGCACAGACTGCTTTTATAACAGAAAGTTGAGTGGCAGAGATGGCATCGGGTACGAAGGAACCTGACTTGTGTTCTCATCCACACCAGGGCACTGATTCTTGCTTTGTGTGAAGATGGCCATCACGGGGCATTGGAAAGAAGATAGGCTGGGGAAGGGGGTACTCAACTTACAAGAGTGGTTCAGTCTTTATCTGTAGCATTGTGAAGGGGTAGGTCATTAAACTTTTCATGTACACTTTCTCCTCACTTAGAGACTATCTTGTTATCCAACATTTCACATTTACAACTATTTTGCACATTAATGACATACATCTGGCAGTAACGAACGCCTAGGTGCTAGCTTTGATGGTTAAGGTTATATGTCATCTCGGCTGGGCCATGATTCTCAGTTTTGCGATGATGTAATTTAGCAGCTATGTAATGATGTAGTCATCCTCCATTTTCACATAAGGCCAGTTTCACATAACAACCTGGTCTTTGGAACCTAACTTATCATGTCGATAAGTGAGGAGAGGGTGTATTAATCCCTGCAATGTTTTTCCTATAATATTCTGTGTGAAAATAAATGCCAGGCTGGGAAGGTGACAGCTTCTTAGTAATGTCCCCTTTGTGCTGATTAAAAGTATACTAGGAATCACACCAATCTGGTGTTAATAAAATACTGTGTTTGAATTTTCTTATTTCACCTTTGCAGATTTCTTTCAACCCCCAGGGAAACCGTCTTTTAACTGGCAGCTCTGACAAAACAGCGAGGATCTGGGATGCTCACACTGGCCAGTGCCTCCAGGTTCTTGAGGGGCACACTGATGAGATCTTCTCATGTGCTTTCAACTATAAAGGCAATATCATCATCACAGGTATGGGAGAGGTAAACACCACAGGCTCAGCTTTCCTTTTAAATTGGCTATTAGCATTCCCAAGCTGAACACCAAAAGGAGTTTACCCCACTGCTACCCCTTCCCCCTCAGCCTCGGGCGCATTTTGGTGGGCTCTGGTGGCTCCATTGTTTGATTGTAGTTGCATCAGGAACCACACGAGTGAGCTCTGCTGCCCATGGTGGTGCAGTGGTTAAGCACTCAGATGCTAACCAAAAGGTCAGCGGTTCAAACCCATCAGCCACTCCACAAGAGAAAGATGTGGCAGCCTGCTTCCGTAAAGATTGCAGCCTTGGAAACCCAATAAGGCTCTTCTGCTTTGTCCTGAAGGGTCACTATCAGTTGGAATTGACTCAGTGGCAGTGAGTTTGGTTTTTGATTTTTGGACCCTGAAGGTTAGGGAACCCGCAGCACCCAGCACTGCTCCACGCCAGGCTTGTCATTGCCACAGATGGAAGGTGAATGGCGCCCCCTGGAGGAGGAGATCAAGGTTGCCTTGGAGTAGCGGGGAGGGTGGAGAGGAGGCAAAGTTCACTTTCTGGCTGACTCTGAGAAAAATCTAGTGACATTTTGAAACGTTCTAAGTGGAAGGTGCTGCTTCGTGGCACGTGAATCAGCCAAACCTGGAGATGTTCAAATTCACTGCTTTTCCGCTTGGCGGCATGTTGGAAGGAGGGCAGGAGGAAGAAGCAGAAGGGGATGGTTGACGCAGCTACGTTCTCGGGTCCTCTCCAATCCTAAGATGCCATGAGTCCATGAGTCTTGCTGGTGTGAGTAGGACGGGACCTGCTTATTTAACACCAGCCGTAATCACGCAAAAAAAAAAAAAAAAAAAATGAGCACACCTTCAAAACTGCTTGACGTGCTCAGGGGCTCTGCAACTAGGCACTGGGAATCTGACTCATTTCGCACGCTAATAACTCATGGTGACCCAGAAAACGTCAGCTGGTAAAAGAGAAAGTGAAGTGAATACACTATAAGAAGAAATAACTTTGTGAAATTTGCTTTATTAGGCAGCAAGGATAACACCTGCAGGATATGGCGTTGACCGACGGAAGCCTGTTGGCGAACAGACTTGCCAGCAATGGTGATCAAGAATTTGAGCTTCAGAGATAGCAAGCAAACTATTTTGATACTTCATACACTTTATTTATTTATTTTTTACATTGTCTATTTACACACTCTCTTCTTAGCTTCCCACATATGACTATTAAAATCAATGTAGTTCTGTGTTTTCTTCTATATTATTTGATGGGAAGGATAAGAAACAGCATACTGTTTTGACAGATGTCACTGGTTATGTCAATGTTGTTTTATTTTTTTAAGGCTATGAATAGCATCATGATACTGATAAACCAGAGTAATTGAACCATGTGTCTCCAAGAGTCTACTTTAAAGGTTGTTATTATTATAATTTCAGCAACATAAAATTTTTTGGAGAAAATTCTTTGTGAATTGTATGTCTATATTCATGATGTATTTTTTCAAGGGGACATGTATGTTGGGAATTTGGTGAGCAGTTTTGTTACTTATTTCCTTATTTTGCGTTTTGGAGCTAAGAATGAGAGCCACAATTTTGGAATAGAAGCTTAACTTTTCCTTCCCTCATCTTCAGAAATGTCTCTCTCTCCTACCCACTCCTCGACCAACAAAAAAAAGTTGTGTATTTACATCATATTAAAAAGTTTGAAAAATCCAATCCGGGAAGCTTATAGGGAAAATAAAATGTACCCCATTTAATAACACATATATTCTAGATGGATAAAACTAAAAAGACCAAACTCTTGCCGCCGAGTTGATTCTGACTCATGACAAGCCCACATATGTCAGAGCAGCACTGTGCTCCACAATGTTTTCAATGACTGATTTTTGCGAAGTAGATCACCAGCTCTTTCTTCTGAGGTACCTCTGGGTGGATTCGAATTGATGACTTTTCAGTTACTAGCCGAGCGCTTAACCAGTTGTACCATTTGGGTTAATAACGGACTGAAAAAAGTGTATGCAGATTTATTTCTAAGGAAAAGTTAAACAATAGACATTTTATTTAGACTATTGAACTTAAAAATCTGGGTTGAAAACAATTGACATACCAGAGCAAATCATCAAGTACCAAGCTGAGTACTGCTGAAGTATAAAAGATTGTGTGTGTGTTTCTTTTTTAAAGCAACGAAGAGCATAGTTTTTCCTTCTTTCACCAGTGAAAACTTGAAAAGATTGCTGTGTTCTAAAATGGGATACACTTGCACACTTTTATTTGTTCTCATCACACCCAGTAGGTGGCACTGTTTGCCTTTGACAGATAACACAAAACCCATTGCCCCTGAGTCAGTTCCGACTCATAGCAATCTTACTGTTCTTGCTTTTCTTACAGTTCCAGTTGAACAAGTCTGAAGAGTCAACTTTTCATTCTGTGTTCTTTATAGATGAGGGTTATGTGGGGATATATAACAATGCACAGGTTATGGCATGGTTTAATAGGACCGTCTTGGCATATCTGAGGTAAACGACATATCTCATTAATCCTGATGCAATGTAGAGATATTTTCCCGTCTATTTGTGAGGACAAAGACTGGTAGGATGAATAAGAGATAGTTCTGATTTTTCTCGGTAGGTTTTTCTGTTGGGAGCTGTGTTATGATCATTTACTTTATAATGGCATCGTCTATCAAGGAACCCAACATTCAATTCCGTCTCAATAACTGCTCAGAGTATAATGTGGAGCCTTTTTTATGTTTTAATAAAGTTTATTTTAATTTCAGTGAATTGAGAGTCTAAGAATTGTGAGTGCTTTTAATTTTATTATTTTAGCAAACCCATAAAACTGCAAAAGGTCAATCTCATTTGTGCCTGATGTCAAAGACAAAGCTAAATCTGAGAGCAAATTAACACAGTCTGCTTGTTCATAAACAAGGAGAGCCGTCTCTGTTACTTTTATTTCAGCAGGGGTTTCAAAGGTGTTAGAAAGCAGAGTCAGTTTTATTGAGTAAAAAGAAGTTCTGAGACAGTCTCTGATTGACAAGTGTTCTATGAAGGTGGGAGTTTTGGGAGTGGGGAGGCTTTCTAACTGGTCTTCAGGTACATTTGGCAGTCGTTGGTGGTTGTAAAGGAAACCTTGGTGGCGTAGTGTTTAAGAGCTATGGCTGCTAACCAAAAGGTTGGCAGTTCCAATCCACCAGGCACTCCTTGGAAACACTATGGGGCAGTTCTGCTCTGTCTTATAGGGTCACTATGAGTCGGAATCAACTTGACAGCAATAGGTTTGGGCTTTTTTTTTTTTTAGGTTAGTGGCTGCAAGGGGGCAAGTGAGCAGTTTGGGTTCATTTCAAAAGCAGAAGGACTGCTCAATGTTAGTGGCAGAGTTTTCTGTGGTCATGCATTTCCTGGAACAAGTGAAGTTTCATGGGTGCTTTTTTGCCATTAAACTGTCATAATGGTCCTTAGGGGGGATGGGGGCTGGCTGCCATGGCAGGCGTTTTCTCATGGGTGACAGTATTAGGGGGTTAAAAACGTGGACTCTGGAATCAGAATGTCTGTTTCAATATCCTGCTCCACCACTTCTTGGCTGTGGGACCTTGAAAATTCTCTAGAACACTCCGTAACTCAGTTTTTTCATCTATAAAATGGGACTAATAATAGTATGGGGGAGTTTCTGAGGATTAAATAAGATAATAAACACAAAGAACCTAATACGTAGTAAGCACTCAGTTAATGGTAACTTTTAAATATTATTTAAAAGGAGCCTCGGGGGCCCAATGGTTAAGGGCTCGGCTGCTAACTAAAAGGTCAGTGGTTTGAATTCACCAGCCACTCCCCAGGAGAAAAGACCTGACTATCTGCTCTTGTAAAGATTACAGCCTAAGAAACCCTATGGGACATTTCTACTCTGTCAAGTGGGGTCACTATGAGTTGGAATCAAGTTGACAGCCCACAACAACAATATTATTTGTGGACACTGGCTTCAACGACTTGAATTTAAATGGATTTAAGAGCTGAGAAAAAATTTGCACATTCAAGACAAATTTTCTCATTACTATATTATAGTTTGGGGCATAAAAACCTTCCAATTCATCTTTTGCTACGAAACAGGGAATAAAATAAATGCTGTGAAAATTTTAAGCACCCATCTCTCATGACTTCTTATGGATTCAGGGAAGAGAATAAAATTTTGCTTCAACTTAATAAACATACAGTGGTCGTGGCTCTGAATCAGCCCAGTTTTTCAGTACCTTTACCCATTTGCAAAGCTGTGCGCTTCTAAGTAGGTTACCAAGTGCCTTCCAGCCTGCACAGCAATGGAAATCATTGTTGATGAGGAAGAAGAAGCAGATACCATTAATTAAGTGGAATTTCAAAATTCTTCCTGTAACATCCCTCCCAGTACTTGAGACAATAAGGTATTTTTATGAGAAAAATTGGAGGGAATTTATCAAATATTTTTTAAGAAAAATCTTAAAGTTGAAAATACTGTCCACCCCGGGTGTTTCAATGTGCTTACTCAAATTTTCGTGATGCATACATATTTGCAGGAGTTGACAAACAGCCCCAAACTTGAATTTTAATTGCTCATGGGGCCAATGAAAGAAGCCAACGATCTGGATGAAAATGACCACAGACACACTTCCCGTTGGCACCTGTAGACCCTCAGGTGTGGGTCTTTGCCCAACGTGCAGTGACCGCCTTGGAGCCCTTCATGGTGTGCTTCCTAGTTTAGAATTCTTCTCATGTATGCACTTTCTTATTTGCAAGGGTTTCTAGGACACTCTTATCTTTAATGATGGAAATAAGAGTTCCAGGGTGACTGCCTGAACTTCTGATCAATTCCCATGTGGTTTTTCACTGCTTGCCCAGATGAGTGTGTATTCCTGGAATGGAGATTGGTGCTGGGTACTTTTCCCCAGGCAAGAGGAGGCTTGTCTTCTAGGTGTGCCTGAGGCAAAAGGACACCTACTTTTTCTAGGCTGGAACATCTCCGACAGGAAGTAGATTGGCAGTTACGGTGCTCTTGAGTGATTACCGTGAATAAACAATTAGGCCAAGCCATATGGAATTGCCAATTTTGACCTACAAGGAAGTAATTTCATGTGGTTCAACCTAATATATTGTGGCTTATAGGCAGGATAAGAGAGTGTCTGCCCAGGCAGAATTCAAACCAAGGCCGATGAAGTTTTGACCTACATGATCATTGGAGAGAAAACCCACCTCACAAGGTATGGAACAAACAGCATGGCCTTGGGCATCAAGAGTGTCCAACTTCTCATTCTGTTATTTCTGAACAAGCCACTTCACCTTTCTGAGCTTGTTTCCTCATCTGCAGAATGGACATATAATAAAAGAATGGAATGTGATAGCACATGTGAAGAAAAGAATGTCCTTGACCTTTGCCTTCCCCATTGAGAACGTGCCATTTCATGGTTGGAATCAGCACTGACAGGTGGGAAGGCCGACCTTACTGATGCATGAATTGCCTTTCTTCAGGAGCACAAGGCCAGCTCCTCTGCCTTCCTGAGGCCCTTGCCCATGCTGCAGCACAGAGCCTTCTCTTTTCACTTGTGCTCTGAGTCACTCACCAGGTTATACCGACTCCCTTGGGAAGAGCAGGTGGCCTATATTTAGAATAGCATCAGCTGCTTTCGCAAGCATTTCAGCTATTGCTTAAAAGTATTAATCAAAACTTACTCTCTCTTTTTTAGCATTGCCTATGCCGGCCATGGGTTTCATACGTAAACTTGTTTCAGATGATCTTTTAAATCTTTATAGGGTCTTCTTCGTAGATTTGGTTTGAAAGAAGAGGGTAGGAATAGAAGAATGAGAAACTATACCTGCAAGCAAATCTCTTTAGATGGAAGTCTTAGTTATTGCAGCCTACACATTATAGCATACCTAGATGATTTATTTGTAAATGAATCGCCTTAGTAGGTTTCATCTTCAATTTTGAACAGTCCAGTGAGGTAAAGCTTATCATGTCAGGTGTTCATATACTCCACTGTCTACAGAAGTTCAGATTTCCCATTGTTATGCTCAAGGCTTCTGTGAGCTGACCCTAATCTACATTTTTGGCCTAATCTTCCCTGCACACCTATTTCCCAGATAACTAAACTACTCATCATGTCTCAAATATGTGCCAAGCTTTCCTGTCTCTGTGATTCTTGTTTTATCTACCTACCCTAAAATTCGTTTTCTTATATCTCCAGCTGGGCAATTTTTCCCAGATAACATTTTTTCCCTTGAACTTGTCTACAGGTACCTCCCACTCCCTCATCCCAAAGCTGGATCTTCCAAATTCCACAACCTACTCCTCACTGATTGACTATCTCGTTATCTGACATTTTGCATTTGTGACAATAGTAAAGAAATCTATCTGACTATTTTGCACACTAACGCTGGCTGGGAGGGTTAAGGTTATATGTCAGTGTGGCTGGGCCATGATTCTCAGTGGTTTGGCAGTTATGCAATGATGTAATTTGGCAGTTGCATAATGATGTAATTTGGCAGTTATGTAAAGATGTAATTTGGCAGTTATGTAATGATGTAATTTGGCAGTTACGTAATGATGTAATTTGGCCTAGGCTACCATAATTTTTGCATAACAACCTGGTCTTTGAAACCTAACCCTGTCTACAAGTGAGGAGTGGGTGTATTGTGTGTATGTCTATTTTGTTTTTATTGTATTTAGATGAAGGTTTATAGAACAAACTAGCTTCTCATTAAACAATTAGTACACATATTGTTTTGTGACATTGGTTACCAACCCCATAACATGTCAACACTCTCTTTTCTCAAACTTGGGTTCCCTATTACCAGCTTTATTTTCCCCTCCTGCCTTCTAGTCCTTGCCCCTTGGCTGGTGTGCCCCTTTAGTCTCGTTTTGTTTTACGGACCTGTCAAATCTTTGGCTGACGGGTAAACCTCAGGAGTGACTTCATTACCGAGCTAAAAGGGTGTCCAGGGGCCATACTCTCGGGGTTTCTCCAGTCTCTGTCAGGCCAGTAAGTCTAGTCTTATTTTGTGAGTTAGAATTTTGTTGTACATTTTTCTCCAGCTCTGTCCAGGACCTTCTATTGTGATCCCTGTCAGAGCAGTCAGTGGTGGTAGCCAGGCACCATCTAGTTGTACTGGACTCAGTCTGGTGGAGGCCGTGGTGGTTGTGGTCTATTAGTTCTTTGGACTAATCTTTCCCTTGTGTCTTTTGTTTTCTTCTTTCTCTCTTGCTCCAGGTAGGGTGAGACCAGTAAAGTATCTTAGATGGCCCCTCAAAAGCTTTTCAGACACCAGACACTACTCACCAAAGTAGAATGTAGAACATTTTCTTTATAAACTATGTTATGCCAATTGAGCTAAATTTTCCCTGAGACCATGGTCCCCACAGCCCTCAGCCCAGTAATTCAGTCCCTCAGGGAGTTTGGAAGTGTCTATAGAGCTTCCCTGACCTTGCCTTGGACAAGTTGTGCTGGCTTCCCTAGTATTGTGTACTGTCTTACCCTTCACCAAACTTACCATTATCTATTGTCTATTTAGTGGGTTTTTTTTTTTTTTAATCTTTAGATGAAAGTTTATAGAACAAACTAGCTTCTTATGTGTATGTCTATTTTATAATGTTTAACCATGCTCTCCTTGAAAATGTAGACTAAGGCTCCCAGAACTTTGGCTTGAGACGGGACAGAAAGGATGAAGGGAAACATGAGGGCATTTGGAGGTGATTGTGGTTTGTTTTCGGAATGGAAAAGGCTTATGTTTGATTTTAGACTGAGGAGATAGTCCTAGTGGAGAAAGAAGAAACTTGGTGTTTGTGAGAACCAGGTGCTAAAGGAGACAGAAGATGTGGTCAAGGAGCAGACTGAGGAGGGCTTGGCATTCAAGGAAGACAGCACAAGTTCTGAGACTGGAAGGAAGGGTGTAAGGAAGAGAATTTTCAGTTACTAGCATGAGCTCTGGAGCCAGACTCCTGAATCCCTCCACCAAGTATGCTAGATCTGTAACCTGGGAATACCTTTTTCATTTTGTTCAGTCTTAGTGTTTCCTTGTCTACAACAGGGGAAAAAAATTCATTACCGTCAAAGGGAATATACCATGGACAGCCAAAATATTGAACAAATCTGTCTTGGAAGAATTACTACCAGAATGCTCCTTGGAGGCAAGGATGGCGAGACTACCTCTCACATACTTTGGACATATTACCAGGAGGGATCAGTCCCTGGAGAAGGACATCATGCTTAGTAAAGTAGAGGGTCAGCGAAAAAGAGGAAGACCCTCAATGAGATGGATTGACGCGGTGACTGCAACAAAGGACTCAAGCATAACAACAATTGTGGGGATGGTGCAGGACTGGGCAGTGTTTCATTCTGTTGTGCGTGGGGTTGCTATGAGTCGGAACCATATCGAGGGCACCTAACAACAACAACAACAATCATCAAAGGATTAAATGGGTAACATATGTCAAGTACTTAGCACAGAATCTGACAAAAATGATAACAGTAAAATTATTATTACTATTGCCAAACCCTCCAGGCACAGACGACCAAGAACACACTGTGGTTAAACGGGTTAGATTGATTGCTCCTTGGAGGGAGAAGGCACTACTGTGGGAAGCTGGGTGGCATCTCAGTAAGAGGATATTAGTAAGGACTTACAGGGTTTGAGCTTGTGCTAGGTGATTTTAAGAAAGGTTTAAAGAAGTGGGGCTTTGCTCTAGATTGGATGCTGTCAGGAAGTGAGGGTAATTCTATGACAGGGTATTGTAATATTTTATTTTATCTATAAAATGATAGATATTATATATAGGCGAAGCAAGGTCTCTGGGTGGCACAAGTGGTTTGTACTTGACTACTAACCTGAAGGTTGACTGTTCAAACCTACCTAGTGGCTCCATGAAGGAAAGACTTGGTAACCTGCTTCCATATAGATTACAGCCAAGAAAACCCTATGGAGAAGTTCTACTCTGTAACACATGGGATCACCATGAGTCGGAATCAACTCCACGGCAACAGGTCTGGTTTTTTATAGGCAAGTAAGACTAGAGGGAAGTTAAAAGTTATAATTGGTAAAGAAGCAACTGCCACTCTCATTAGCCAGAAGACGGGAGCATTTGGTCATTTTCGTGTTTTGGACAATATTCATGTTTTTTTCTGTGTTCAGGCATGATTATGGAGCAGTTTTGGTTTTGTGTTGATCCATCACAATCACAAGTAGCCTTGTCTGAAGTTGCTGTTCTGTGAAATTGTTTATATTTAACAGGAGAGAACCGAGGCCTGGCTGTGAATGTTAAGCCAGCTCAGAGGAACACGAAGACCTGGCGATTATGGCCTGATGATCTTGGTTTCTCTGGGGCCATCTGCTGAAAGTGAGGTGCTTAGGGGCTGAGATGGTTGTTACAATTTGGGATAGTCACTGAAAGGAATCACCGAAAGGATTGATGAACAGCATGGAAGGCCCAGCCAAGGTTGGAAACCACAGAGCTTTTGTAGCTGACTCTACTGGCCTTGTGTGATTCTCCCGCATAGGTGTGGAGAAGGTGCATCTTAACATTGGTCTTGGCCTGGGGGTTTACAGAGAGACTAGAACAAAAAGACAGGAGTTCAGAGTTGAAGGTGCTGGTGGGAGTAGTTCTGTTGGTTCACCATGAGGTCCGGGCCAGGTGGTAAATGAAGTCTGCATATGAGAAGACTAACCACCAAGAGAAGAGGAGACAAAGTCTGTCTTTTAGAGGACTTTCTGAAGAGGAACCCTTCTGGCTGATGAAAAGACCTCTGGCTGGAAAGTCTAGGGCATTGGGAGTGAGGAGGTAGGGAAAGAAACGGAGAGGTTGCACTGCAAGATGGGCAAAGCAAATGGACTTTGACGTCTCCTTGGGCCATTTTGGATTTGTGAGACCTTCTGCCTCTTTCATGCAGGCGAGGTAACAATTGCTCCGGCCTCTGTCCACCGTGGCCTTCACCTTTCCCACTTCTGATAGATGACATTCTATTTGTAGAATTCCATTTTTAAAATCTTCTCCACCACAAGTGAAGTTGATACCTTCCCGCTCTGCGTCTGTGTTGCAGTTTGCTGCATGGACTGTGAAGCAGCTTTGCTGTTGTCCCAGTGCTTTGCAGAGATTTTTAGGATGGAGTGATTTTATTTTTGTCCCCTCTCGCCAGGGCTCTGGCACAAGATCATGCAGGAGAGATAAGGTCGGAGAAAAACCTGGCAGGCACAGATCCACAGTGTTTGCAAAAGTCTCCCTCTTTTATGAGGAATTCATTGTCTTTGGAATAAGCCTCAAAGCCCTTAGAAGACTGCCTCCTGGGACTTCTGCCATTGTCAGAAATATCTGCAACCTCAGGAGACCACATCGTTGCCCTCAAGCTGGTTCCACCACTAGGAGACACGTCTCCTCTTTCCACTCTCAGCTTCTCCAGAATGTGCCATGGTTGCTATTAGGTGCTATGTATAACAGAACAAAACGTTGCCAGGTCCTGTGCCATCCTCATGATAGTAGGTATGTTTGAGCCCATTGTTGCAGCCACTGTGTCAGTCCACCTCAGTGAGGGTCTTCCTTTTGTTTTTTGCTGACCCTCTACTTTGCCAAGCATGATGTCCTTCTCCAGGGATTAGTCCCTCCTGGTATAAAATAAGCAAGACAAAGTTTCTGCATTTTTGCTTCTATGCATCATTCTGGCTGTACTTCCTCCTAGACAGGTTTGTTCAATGATAGCTAACTCTATATGACTAACGATTGATTGAATGAACAAATGGGCAAATATTGATATAGCCCATTACTCCAGCATTGATTTTCAAACTATGCTGGAACCTTTCCTGTTCTTTAGAGGTTCCTCAAGGGCATTCCTGCTGGTGAGTAAAGAAGCATGTCCTCCACCCCCTACTTCAACCAGAGAAGCTGCATTTAAAAAAAAAAAAAAAAATTTCTGTTTTTAGCCTATAAGTAAAATGCATTTTGAGGAAAGGATTTTGCACTGGCTGAAAGAAGAAGTCCTTCATTTAATTATGCAAAATCTGGTCATAATCTATTTTTCCAAACTTGCTTCCCTCTTCTTGCTTACATGAACCCTTTGTCTAGTCTAACTTACGCACTGCATCTGAATATGCCATTTCTAGTCTCTACACTCTTGATCCCTCAATCTCTATCCTTCAACCCAGCTCAAATCTCAGATCTTCCTTGATATCCATGGCTGGATATGCTTGTTCCATCCTTTGAATTCCAATAGAATTTGTTGTACCTCACAGCACACCCTTTATGTTTCCTGCTTTACCTCCCCAACCAGATTGTTCATTCATTTGACCTGTATTCGTTGGGTGCCTGGCATGGGCCAAGCATGTTGCCCGGTGCTGGGATACATAATATATAAGACAGACACCTCTGTACTCAGAGAGCTTACAGTTTAATGGAGCTGTGGAGTGTACTAGTGAGGGTTCACCTAGAAAAACAGAACCAGAAGATAAATGTTAGGAGATTTTCAAAAGGAATTGGCTTACGTGATTGTTGGGGCTGACTAGGGAAGTCTGAAATTCATAGGGCAGGCCATCAGTAAGGACAGGCTGCAACTCTAGGGCATGAGCTGAAGCTGCTGGCCACAGGAGGAATTTATTCTTCTTCAGGAATATCTTAGTTCTGCTCTTAAAGCCTTTCAACTGATTGAATCAGGCCCACCCAGATAATCTAGGGAAATCTTCCTCACTTAAAGTCAACTGATTATGGACTTCCATCACCTCTACAAAATGTCTTCACAGTAACACCCAAGATTAGTATATGATTGAATAACTGGGGACTACAGTTTAGCAAGTTGACACATAAAACCAGCCATCACTGGGAGGTACATTAAATGGATCATTAAAAAATAATCAAGAAGTGACATGTTTCAGGAAGGAGAAAAATAATTTGTACTTCTATTTTCTTTTGGTTTCCTAGACACTTAAATTTAATGTTTAATTTTAAGAGAACATAAAAGATTTAACTCATCCCAAGAGCTTCATGCAACTATCAAACTCACAGAGCCTTAAACCAGGGAGTTTTGAGAAGTGCCAATGCCTTGGCCTTTCTCTAGACTAATTAAATCAGAACCTCTGTGGGGTGGGACCATGGCACTCCTATTTTGAAAATGTTTCCCATATGATTCTAAAGTAGCCAAGATTGAGAACAACTACTCTTAGATGCATTTGAATTTTCTATTTGTCCTGTTTTATACGTGTTTTCACACTGAAATAATCTTTTCATCATCAGAAGTAAATGCATGTATAAATTAGAATTATCTTTTTTTTTGTTGATTAGTTACATATTGCATTGGGCAAATCTGCTGCAAAGACCTCTTTAAAGTGTTAAAAAGCAAAGATGTCACTTTAAGGACTAAGGTGGCCTAACCCAAGACATGGTGTTTTCAGTTGCCTCATATGCATGCGAAAGCTGGACAATGAGTAAGGAAGACTGAAGAAAAATTGATGACTTTGAATTATGGTGTTGGAGAAGAATACTGAATATACCACGGACTGCCGGAAGAACAAACATATCTGTCTTGGAAGAAGTACAGCCAGAATACTCCTTAGAAGGGAAGATGGTGAGACTTACATTCTTTTCAGATATCTTGATGGACAAATGAAAAGTTTTTATTTATTTTTATTTTTTTAAATATTTTATTGTACTTCAGGTGAAGGCTTACAGAACAAATAGTTTCTAATGGAACAGTAGTACACATG
>NW_004444083.1:2150123-2151806 GCF_000243295.1 Trichechus manatus latirostris | reverse complement strand
CCATTGCCTTCTAGCCTGCGTGATTTCTGCTGAGTAGTCTGAGCTTATTCTAATTGATTCTCCTTTGTAGATGACTTTTCTTTTATCCCTAGCCTCTCTTAAAATTCTCTCTTTATCTTTGGTTTTGGTAAGTTTGATTATAATATATCTTGGTGACTTTCTTTTGGGATCAACCTTATGTGGGGTTCGATGAGCATCTTGGATAGATATCCTCTCATCTTTCATGATATCAGGGAAGTTTTCTGTCAACAAATATTCAACAATTTTCTCTGTATTTTCTGTTATACCCCCCTGTTCTTGTACTCCAATCACTCGTAGGTTATTTGTCTTCATAGAGTCCCTCATGACTCTTAGAGTTTCTTCATTCTTTTTAATTCTTTTATCTGATTTTTCCTCAAATAAGTTGGTGGCAAGAGCTTTATCTTCAATGTCACTAATTCTAACTTCTGCTGCCTCAATTCTGCTCCTATGACTTTCTACTGAGTTGTCTAATTCTGAAATTTTTTTGTTAATCTTCTGGATTTCTGATTGCTGTCTCTCTATGGATTCTTGTAGCCTATTAAATTTGGCATTAGGTTCTTGAATAACTTTTTTAAGTTCTGCTACTACTGTGTCTGTATGTTGCCTGGCTTTTTCTGCATTCTGTCAAATTTCCTTTCTATTTCTAGAAGAGTTCTGTATATTAATCTTTTGTATTCTGTCTTTGGTAATTCCAAGAAGTTCTCTTCATCCAGAGAATTTATTGATTCTTTATTTTGGGAGCTTGCTGAAGCCATGATGACTGCCTGTTTATGTGACTTGATATTAACTGTTGTCTCCAAGCCATCAATAATTTATTATAATTTTATTTTGTGTTTGCTTAGTGAGACCTAGCTTCTTATTTTATTTTGTTTTGATATGCCCAAATAGGCTGCTCGTGTGCACTAGTTTGATTTTTGGCACCTTTTGACCTCTAACGTCCTGTCACCAGGTAGTTAGTTCTGTAACTAAGTATGTGCACGACGGAGTCTGTTAAAATTTCCCATATGGGATCAGCTTGGGTGTGCAGGCAGTCGGTCACCAAGTGTGTGATGCAAGCTTTCACCCTCAGTCCTAGAGAGGCATGGGTGATTGGTGCAGACACTGGACTCTGGCTGTGGTAGGGGATCACACACTGAGCCAGGCAGGGGGCTGACAGCTGCCCCTGAGAGTCTGAAAGAAAAGTGTATCCCTATTCTCTAGGGTGAATAGGTAGGTGAGTTTTGCAGGTGGGCTAAGAGCACCCCACTATGTTGGCTGCAAAAACTTGAGGGCACCACTTTTTCTTGAACTTCTGTAGCAGGTGACGAGGCACTTTAGGAGCTACCACCAATCCTCAAGACCCTGCTGCAGATCGATAAAAATGCCTACTTCAGGGGCAGGGCTGTTTCAAGGATCACAAATCTGCCTGTTCACAGCTGAAGCAGTTGAAGTTAAACTTCAGATGTTTGCCCTGTTGTACTGTGGTAGCGAGGGCTAATGCTGTTGAGATGGGTCCCCACAAGTCTATACAGGGGTGTATGGCACTCAGAGTCTGTGATTTCTGTGGCCAGCAAAGGAGCTGTGCTGACCCAGTGTTCCTGGCCTAGGGGATCCAGCAGCTTATTTGTTCCCTCTCCAAGGCCAGGAGAATGGGTCAGGGCACCTTTTGGGATCTACTTCCAG
>NW_004444083.1:2140529-2149918 GCF_000243295.1 Trichechus manatus latirostris | reverse complement strand
GTGCATGTACTTATCCTAGCCTCTTGGCAGCTGCTCTTCACTGGTTCGGAGTGTCCAAGCAGCATCTCTGCTGCCGGGTCTCTCTTGATATGGAAACTGCTTCTCGAGCACACACACAGCACAGCTGTTTGCCTGCTTCACCGCGGACCAGTGTGGCTGTGTCTCTGCAGTTTCGCCGCCACAGCTCTAGTGCTCCTCACCTCTTCCAAACGGTCTTCCTCTCTGGTATGACTCAGATGGATTTCTTAACCTTGCCTTGTGCAGCGCTGCCAGATGTTCACATAGAATCAAATCACTTGTTTTTCTAGGTCTTTGTTGTAAGAGGGATATAGGAAGCGTCTCACTAGTCCACCATGTTGACCGTGCCTCCCCGAGAGCTAGTAATTCTTAAGAATAAGAATAGGAATTCTTAGGAATAGGAATTCTTGCAACAGGAAACAACAAACTTACATGCATGCATGTGCCTGCACGCATGCACACACACACATGCACACACACACACACACACACACACACACACACACACAGTGATGGTTAAGCTTGTGTGTCAACTTGGCTGGCCCATGATTCTCAGTGTTTTAATGTAATCACTCCCATGATTGAATATACTGTGAGTAGCCAGTGAGATGAAAGGGAGTCTCCTTAGAGGTGTGGCCTGCATCTGTATATAAGCAGATGTTCTGGCTTTTTGCTCTCTCTGGATCCTGCGGCTGCTTCCTGTTGTCTCATCTCCCATTCTTTGGACTTGAGCTGCCGAACCTGGGATTCATCAATCTGCACAGCCTGTGAGCGGGAGCCCTGCTGTCCGACCTGCCGATCTTGGGCTTGCCAGCTTCTGCAGCTATGTGACTTGGGAGAGGCCTCTACCCTGATCCACGGACTTGGGACGTTCTAACCTCTATAATCGCGTGAGCTGTTTCCTTGATATGCTCTCTCTCTCTATATATATATTTATACACTTTACTGGTTTTGCTTCTCTAGAGAGCCCAGCCTAAGACACACACACACATGTCATTACAGAATTGAACATGATAAAAGAGAAAAAAAGACCTGGGAAGAGAAAAAGAACTTCTCTAGTACTTGGTATATGAGCCTTTTGCTATGCTTAACTTTTGGGTATTGTAGGTGTATACCAGTACCAATTGCCATTGAGTAGATTCTGACTCACAGCAACCTCGTCTTGTGTCAGAGTAGAACTGTGCTCCATAGCATTTTCAGTGGTTGATTTTTAGGAAGTAGATCACCGAGCCTTTCTTCCTAGGTGCCTCTGGGTAGACTCAAGCCTCCAACCTTTTGGTTAGCAGCTGAGCTCGTTAACTATTTGCCTCACCTAGGGACTTCAGTTATTTGTATACAAGATGCTTTTCTGGGGAGCAGTGACCTTATCTATAGTTTTGATGTTCTCAGGATGCCTCGGGCACAGTACTGTTTAATATATGATTTTTCTTTTTTTAACAATTAAAGTAGCATTCAAGCAAAGTATCAGTCGGGCAGCCATGTCCACCTTCCAAAGCTTAAACTATCTCTGCAGTGCCCTTAAAGGATATTTTACACGGGACTGTAAAAGTTAACACTTCATTCCATACTCCTTTTGGCTAGGCCAACTATCTTTATAATTTTCTCTCTGTATATATTGAGATCTGGACAGAGAGGTACATACAGACCCATCACAAGTTGCCTTCTATTGCCAGAAAAGGAACTTCCAATAGCCGGTTTCAACTGTAAAGGATTTTTCTCCCTTACTGCAATAATTGAGAAGAGTTGTATCTCCTACTGGCCTAGTAAGGTCCCATTGTTTCCATGAAAGAAAATATACTTGCAGACCATAAGTGTCAAGGAGTAGAACTTAGGGAGGTGGGGGAGGGAGCGAGCCTCCCCTGCCAATTGCCAAACCTATATGCAACTTCAAATTAACATAAAAGGTATATAAAGTCAGTATGTTTCCACTTCAAGAGAAGCTCTTTTTCCTATCAAACTGCCAACCCTTAGCACCTCCTATATGGAAATTCTGAAGCTCAACTGAGTATATGTTCTCAAATATATTTTATTCTAAACCCACATTAACAATTTCCAATATATAATTTTTTTTTTCTTCGAGTCCAGGGTTGAGTTAACTGAGGGCATTTTGAGCAGCTCATTTGAAAGTATACCTTCCAGTAATTAAAATGCATTTCGATTTTAACCTTACCATGTTGATGCTGACTCATTATTTCTAGGCATGCTGAATGGGCACTAGAACGTGGTGCCACTGAGATAAATACATGCACGATTGTTCTCGGAAGGTCTGCATCGTGAATTATGGTTTCTCAAGTGATTATTAATATGTCTGAACTGGTCAGCGTGAAAATACAAGGGGAAATTGGTTTTGAGCATTTACATATTCTCTAAATAATACACCCCTTTTGTCATTTATGTTGACCACATTTGTATTAAAAATACAAATTTTGTATTTTTGAGAAGAACCTACTTTCAGGATATGGAAAAATTATCTTATCCCTTGGTTATTAAATAGGAACAAAATTTATTAGTTAATTACTCTCCAAGTCAGTTTGCCTCAAGTTTGGAATGATGTGATAAATCAGAGGTGCCAGCCTGGTGCATGAGTTTGCCCTTAGTCCTTATGCAATACTGACATAAATTTTCAGAGCATCTATTTGCATCTGTGGAGCCCCTGGTTGCACAGTGGTTAAGCATTTGGCTGCTAACCGAAAGGTTGGCAGTTCGAATCCACCAGCTGCTACTTGGAAATCCTATGGGCAGTTCTACTCTGTCCTATAGGGTCGCTATGAGTTGGAATGTCCTCAACGGCAACGGGTTATTTGCCAAATAGTCCAGATCTCTGTCACCACAATCCTAGTTGAACAAAACTTTGACTTAGAATTAGACTCATTTTTTAAGTCATTGATATGGAGGAAAGGGAATAATAAAGACATTTACATTTATTATTAAGTGTCTAATATGTGGCAAGTGATTCATATAAATTTTTTTAACTTCATAAACTCACTGGACCTTAAGAAGATAAGGAACTGATTGGGAGCTGAATCACAGGAAATGACAGAGCAGGATTTGAACCCTATAAGGTCTGTTTAAAAATCTACACACTTTCCTATACACCCTACTACAACTGTTAAGAATTGTCCTTCACTTTAGAATTTAATATATATGACCTCTAGACGCTAAGTCTGTCTTGGAAGAACAACTTCTCATGCACTTTGGACATGTTATCAGGAGTGACCAGTCCCTGGAGAAGGACATCATGCTTGGTAGAGGGTGAGCACAAAAGAAGAAGACTCTCAACTAGGCGGATTGACACAGTGGCTGCAACAACAGGCTCAAGCATAAAACAATTGTGAGGGTGGCACAGGACTGGGCAGTGTTCCATTCTCTTGTACATAGGGTTGATATGAGTCGGAACCAACTCAACAGCACCTAATGACAACAACAACTAGATGCTAAAAAGGGCTATATATATTTTTTTTCCTGTGTAATCTCTCTTTTTTCCTTATCAATCTCACAAAATTTTTGAAGGTAAAAGGAGTGTTTTATGATATTTTTATCTGCCACCACCAAGGGTTACAATCACCATGAGCAAAGTGCCTTGAAGATGGACTAACTGATTATTTTTGGTTCATTTGGTTCTTCAATTCCTGGGTACAAACAAGTTCATATCATTAGTAATTACTCAAATTCGACATGAGCGTGAACCAGCAGAACAGACAACAGTAATAGATCCACCATGACTTCAAATGTAGGAATTATCAGGTATAAATCATAAAACAACTGTGCTTATCACATTTAAATAAATATTAAAAAAAAAAACAACCAAACTTGGAAATATCTGTAGTGAAGAGAAAACTATAAAAATGACATAACAGATTTAAAAATGAATCAAATAGAACCTATACAGCTAAAAAGCAGATACTAAAATTTAAACACAATGGACAGGCTTAACAGCAGACTTAACCAAAGAGATAATTTGTAAACTGGAAAATAGATCAGAAGAAATTATCTAGCACAAAGAGACACCAGAAGAATGGGTAAGAAACAGAAAACATGCAAAGATCTAAACTTGGCAAGAATGAATGTTGGTTTGAGGATATATTCACATTTGGTATAAACTAAGGAAGACAGTTCTTAGAGGCATGAATTATTGCAATTGTTTAATAAAGTTAATCTGATATAATCTTCATGGTGCTTTACTGGGCATCTATTTTACTAGATTTATAGGGTTGCTAGTTACCACAAGAGAGATGCAAGGCTTAAATGCATTTTATTCCCTAGAAAGAGTCCATGAGAATTCTTTAGAGAGATATTTTATCAATGTCTGATTGATAATCTCCAATATTAGTTAAACTGTTTAAAAAGATTGTCTGAATGATCTTTCCAGTTTTAAAAAGGGATAGGTTTTGTTGTTGTTGTTGTTAGGTGCTGTCAAGTCGTTTCTGACTCATAGCGACGCTATGTACAACAGAAAGAAACGCTGCCTAGTCCTGCACCATGCTCACAATCATTGTTATGCTTGAGCCCATTGTTGCAGCCACTGCGTCAGTCCATCTCATTGAGGGTCTTCCTCTTTTTCGCTGACCCTCTACTTTACGAAGTATGATGTCCTTCTCCAGGGACTGGTCCTTCCTGATAACATGTCCAAAGTATGTGGGACAAAGTCTTGCCATCCTCCCTTCTAAGGAGCATTCTGGCTGTACTTCTTCCAAGACATATTTCTTCATTCTTCTGGCAGTCTATGGTATAGTCAACATTCTTCACCAACATCGTAATTCAAAAGCATCAATTCTTCTTTGATCTTCCTTATTCATTCTCCAGCTTTCCCATGCATATGAAGTGATTGAAAATACCGTGGCTTGCGTCAGGCATACTTCAGTCCTCAAAGTGACATTTTTGCTTTTTAACACTTTAAAGAGGTCTTTTGCAGCACATTTTCCCAATGCAATGTGACTTTTGACTTTTTGACTACAGCTTCCATGGATGTTGATTGTGGACCCAAGTAAAATGAAATCCTTGACGACTTCAATCTTTTCTCCATTTATCACAATGTTGTTTATTGGTTCAGTTGTGAGGATTTTTGTTTTCTTTATGTTGAGGTGTATGTTGGTCATCTAGTGCTGCTGTAACAGAAATACCACAAGTGGATGGCTTCAACAGAGAGAAATTTATTCTTTCACAGTCTAGTAGGCTACAAGTCCAAATTCACGGTGTCAGCTCCAGGGGAGGGCTTTCTCTGTCAGCTCCGTAGGAAGGTCCATGTCATCAATCTTCCCATGGTGTAGGAGCTTCTCTGTGCAGGAACCTCAGGTCCAAAGGACACACTCTGCTTCCAGCACTGCTTTCTTGGTGGTATGAGGTTCCCATGTCTCTCTGCTCGCTTCTCTCATTTGTATCTCAAAAGAGACTGGCTTAAGACACTATCAATCTTGTATATCTCATCAATGTAACTGCTGCTAATCCATCTTATTACATCATAGTGATAGGATTTACAACACATAAGGAAATAATATCAGATTACAAAATGGTACACAGTCATACAATACTGAGAATCAGGACCCAGCCAAGTTGACAGATATTTTTGGGGGACACAATTCAATCCATGACAAGCTGCAATCCATACTGAAGGCTGTAGTCTTTGATCTTCATCAGTAAGTGCTTCAAGCCGTCTTCACTTTCAGCAAGCAAGTGAAGTAAGGTTGTATCATCTGCATATTGCAGGTTGTTAGTGAGTCTTCCTCCGATCCTATTGCCCAGTTCTTCTACATATATAGTCCAGCTTCTTGGATCATTTGCTCAGCATATATTTTAGTCCCAGGAAAATTCATTCACTAGAACTATATGTAATACAACAAACACTAAGTGAACAAGTTAGAAAAATGGAAAAAAAATGTATTCACTCTGATCAATTTGTTTAATTAGATCACACTAATCAACCAACTTTTGCTCCGTTCTGTAGGCTTAGTCATATGCCCATCCCTAAATCAACCACTGTGGCCGAGGAAATAGAATGCAGTGACTGGTTTACTCTAAGTCGTGGACCAGCTTCTGGAGGCTGGAAAGGCATTTGTTTCTCCTTAACCAAATGCATACAAAGATGGAAATTGGGAGTCATCGTGATGGGACAAATGCATGCCAGAAAGGCCACTCTTAAGTGTCCGCCATATGAGAATGTCAGTCTAGGCTGTGTAAATAGCTTGTCCTGCAAAGTCAAGGATCATTTGGGGGAAAATGGCAAGGAAATGTTATGGCTTGAGTACATAATGTCTAAAGTCTTTGGCCACTGAAATAACAGGAACCGGATTATAATTACGGCACAGTAAAAGGTGATTGCTTAATGATTTCACTCTCAACACTCTTTCAAAATAAACCCGAGACCTGTATTTTTAAGGAGATGAGATTTGAGATAATACAGAAAAGGAAATATTATGAAAAATACAGATACAGGAAAATATAAAGAACCAGAGAGTATAAATGCAGAAGTATTACATACAAGTTTCATTTTTAAAAAATTATTTATGTTCCTTCAAATCTTAGCAACTCTACTTCAAACTAAAATTGACTACCCTCAGTTGTAGCCTCTATTCATGGGTCCATGAACATGACAACTTGAAAGCTTCCCGAGAATCATCTGTCAAAACTATGCTTAGCCCAGCTAAGAACTAGGTTTATAAATACTTCCACCTGTTTTAACTCTATCTTGGTAGACTCAAATGCTATTTCAAGCAAGCATCAATTGGTGTGAACTTTCCAAAATACAGACAACTCAGGAATCACACTGACGCTATACCTTCGATCCTATAAGCCAAACCTGTTGCCATTGAGTTGATTTCCACTCATAGCCACCCTGTAGGACAGAGTAGAAGTGCCCGATAGGGTTTCCAAGGCTGTAAATCTTTATGGAAGCAGACTGCCACATCTTTCTCCCACAGAGCAGCTGGTGGTTTTCAACTGCTGACTTTCTGGTTAGCAGCCGAGTGCTTAACCACTGTGCCACCAGGGCTTCCTATATCTTGGATAAACCCATTCCAAACCCACTGCTGTCAGGCTGATCCTGATTCATAGTCTCCCTATAGGACAGAGTAGAACTGCCCCATAGGGCTTCCAAGGAGAGACTGGTAGATTTGAACTGCCGACCTTTTGGTTAGCAGCCGTAGCACTTATCCTTTATGCCACTAGGGCTCCATACCTTGGATAACCAAAACTCATTGCCGTCGAGTCAATTCCAACTCATAGGGAACCTATAGGACAGAGTAGAACTGTCCCATAGAGTTTCCAAGGAGCACCTGGTGGATTCGAACTGCTGACGTTTTGGTTAGTAGATGTAGCTCTTAACCAGTAGGCCACCAGGGTTTCCTCATAACTTGGATAGTGCCTTGCAATTTACAGAGCATGATTGTGAACCGTGTCAAATCAAATACTTACAATAACCCTATAATTAAGGTGTACTGATGCACATTTTTACAGAAGAATAAACTGAAGCTCAGAAAGGTCAATGATTTACTACTGACGAAAGATACAAAGATGGTCAGTGAGAAATAAGAGTCAAAGCCAGATTCCCTTACTCCAAGTCCAGCACTCATTCTGTCACCATTTCCTATCATAAATAAAGCAGACACCACCAGAAGCCTCTCTTGAATTGCAGAAGTGGATCATATTTTAAGCTGCTCCATTTAGTTGGAATTATGGCAACAGTTTGTCTATACCCAGAATGCTAGAATAACAGAAAACATAAGTAATCCACTTTCAAAACAGTTGTGTATAAAATATCACATTGCTTGCATGGACCCTATATCTTAGTTGTATGTTCAAGGCCTTCCACATTTTGACTTCATTACTTTCAAATTGTAAGTCCTCCTTGTCTGCCATACTCTGTGTCCTATATTGTCTCTGCTTTTGACCCCCATCCCATTGTCTACACTCATGCTTTTGCTTAGAAGTATCGACCCTACACCTCTTCCATTTCTGCTTTTCTAAACCTGACCTGAGATTCAAGGTACAGTCCAAATGGAATCTCAAAGTCATTGCTCCACAGCTGACTCCTCAAGCTGTCTTACTGTAACTCTTGTTGGTAGACTGCTCTATATCATTCCTTCCTTTCGGATTGGAACAATTTAGGCCCCACGTCCACCCGTCGACCAATAAGTGTTGAATGGAAGGCTGAGCTCTGATGTTCTTAGCTCAGCCTGAACCCGTCGCTGGAGCTGGATGGTGTCAGCATCTCTTGCATCATTTAGGCTATGTGGAGGACGGTGGATTCCTATATAAAATCAGGGAAGGAGGAGAGGGAGAGGAGATGCTGTTCAGTAGGCCACCAAACTCTCCACTACATGGGGATCACCATACGTCATAATTATCCAAAAGGTAGGCAGTTCAAATCCACCAGCTGCTCTTTGGAAACCCTATGGGGCAGTTCTACTCTGTCCTATAGGGTCACTATGAGTTGGACCTGACTCGATGGAAACAAATTTGGTTTTTGTTTTTGTTGTTGTTTGTATTGGAAATAACCCATGTAGCCCTGGCCAGGGCTGATCAATTTCCTTTGGGCTCCATGCCTAGGATCTTCTACATCACTCACAGTCAGGGGAGTCACCCATGCCCAGACTGGGAAAGAACACGTGGTCATTTCCAGAGTGTAATTAGTGACCAATCCCCTCCCCAATGACCTGACTGAAGGGAAGACTTCTCTACCTCCCTGACCTACACGGAGTTAGCTTTGGCACTTGTTACTTTGAAAAATCGCCCTGCCTCCTGGAATCAAGCCCTCAAACAGAATTTAAAACTCATCTTCCAATGTGCTTGTGACTCAGTCGATCTTCCCATGCTGAAAACTTGGCTGGGACACTTGCCTTCTGCAATCCATTGAACGATCCTGCTCCTTAGTTCACCGCTTAACCTTTCGTTTTAAACAGCTGAACGGCACAACATTATTGGTTGAAAATTATTAAGTTTTTTTTTTTTATTGTACTTTAGATGAAGGTTTACAGAACAATCTAATTTCTCATTAAACAGTTAGTACACATATTGTTTTATGACATTGGTTAACAACCCCACGACATGTCAACACTCTCCCTTCTTGACCTTGGGTTCCCTATTACCAGCTTCCTGTCCCCTCCTGCCTTCTACTCCTTGTCCATGGGCTGTTGTGCCCCTTTAGTCTCGTTTTGTTTTATGGGGCTGTCTAATCTTTGGCTGAAGGTTGAACCTCAGGAGTGACTTCATTACTGAGCTAATAGGGTTTCCAGGTGCCATGCTTGGGTTTCTCCAGTCTCTGTCAGGCCAGTAAGTCTAGTCTTTTTTTTGTGAGTTAGAATTTTGTTCTACATTTTTCTCCAGCTCTGTCCAGGACCCTCTGTTGTGATCCGGTCAGAGCAGTCAGTGGTGGTAGC
>NW_004444083.1:2093087-2140429 GCF_000243295.1 Trichechus manatus latirostris | reverse complement strand
TTTTGTTCTACATTTTTCTCCAGCTCTGTCCAGGACCCTCTGTTGTGATCCGGTCAGAGCAGTCAGTGGTGGTAGCCGGGCACCATCTAGTTGTACTGGACTCAGACTGGTGGAGGCTGTGGTAGTTGTGGTCCATTAGTCCTTTGTACTAATCTTTCCCTTGTATCTTGTTTTCTTCATTATCCCTTGCTCCCAAAAGGGTGAGACCAGTGGAGAACCTTAGATGGCCCCTCACAGACTTTTAAGACCCCAGATGCTACTCACCAAAGTAGAATGTAGAACATTTTCTTTAGAAATTATTTAGGCACGTTGAGCTACATCTTTCCCGAGATCATGGTCCCCACAGCCCTCAACCCAGCAATTCAGTCCCTCTGGGAGTTTGGATGTGTCTATGACGCTTCCATGACCTTGCCTTGTGCAAGTTGTGCTGGCCTCCCCAGTACTGTGTGCTGTCTTACCCTTCATCAAAGTTACCACTGATCTATTGTCTATTTAGTGTCCCCCCCACCTCTCCCCTCCCTAGTAACCATGGAAGATTGTTTCTTTTTGTGTAAACCTTTTCATGCATTTTTACGGTAGTGGTCTCATACAATACTTGTCCTTTTGTGATTGACTTACTTCACTCAGCATAATGCCCTCCAGATTCATCCATGTTATGAGATGCTTCGCAGATTCATCATTTTATAAAGGAGGCTTCTAAAAGCATTACCAGAGAAACCAAACACATTTTCTTGGTGGTTTAAGGAGAAAATTTTCTTAGGATCTTAAAGTTTTGAAAAACATCTCATAACCTGGTGTTCTTCCACATTGAGAAGAATATTTTGCAGTTAAATGAAGTATTTGCCTGAGGGCATCTTTTGTGAATGATGTAGAAATACAGCCTCCTGGCATGGGGGTACTCTCAAACAATTTGCCTAGCCTTATAAAGAGTCAGCATCTCCACTTTCCCAGCCTTAATTACCATCCATGTCAAGTAAGTAGCACAGAGTTTTGTTCATTGTTCTCTCTCTTTACTCTGGGTGAGTAATGGTAGCTGAGAAAATATATGCTTGAACTGATAAAGGAAGATATGTGGTTCGTGAGTCAGTTTCTTTTTTCTCTCTGCTTTGTCTATTTTTGACCATCCTTGCTTCTTATGCTTCCAGTTTATGCCAATTTAAAACCTTCCAGCAGAAATTAAAGAGTGCAAACTCTGGAGTTTGCTACCTGGTGACGAATGCTGCTCTACTTATTTCTGGCTGTGTGGCCTTAAGTAAACTACTTAACCCCTCTGTGTTCCAGGACCTTTAGTAATGAAGTGGTAATAATAATACCTAAGGACAATGCTGATTCTGTGGTAGAATTCTTGCCTGTCATCTGGGAGACTTGGATTTGCCGAGCCATCACTCGTCTGTCCGTGGTGCTTTGCATGTTGCTATGATGCTGAACAGGTTTCAGTGGAGCTTCCATACTAAGATGGACTAGGAAGAAGGGCCTGGTGATCTACTTCTGAAAATCAGCCTATGAAAGCCCTATGGATCACAATGACCCAATCTGCACCTGATTATGAGGATGGCAGAGGACCAGACAGCATTTTGCTCATGGATGGGGTCACCATGAGTCTTGGTGAACTTTACAGTAGCTAACAACAACAAATAATAATAATGTCTACTTCATAGTGTTGTTGTGGATATTAAATAAGTTAATATATGTAAAGCACTTAAAATAGTATCTGGCACATACAGTAAGTGTTTATTATTATTATTCTTATTATTATCTTGCTGCCTTGGCCAGGTCCCCTCACATCTCTGAATCTCAATTTCTTATCTGAAAAATTAGATAGATAATTTGTTCCCACATGCAAATGAACTATATGGGCCTGAGCAAGGAGCACAGAGAGAGAAACCACCAGTAAAATGTTGGCTAATTAATGTTGGGAGCTTCTTGCCAAGCCTGTCCTCCATTTCCAGAATCTCTGGACTTTGACTTCTGTCAGATGCTTATTGGCAGATGTTACTATCCTCCAAGTAAAGGGCTTTTTTGCCAAAACTGTAAAAATGGTGGTACGGTGGCATCTGACCTCCTCTAACTTCACTAGGGGAAAGAGAATCAAGGTCAACAGCCCAAGGCTGATTTCTATGAGGAAGAGGTCAGATATGCTTCTACTCTCCAGCCTTTTTACCAATCCTGACACCAACTGTCCCTCCCATGGCACTCTCTATCCACCTGCTAGGTTCGATAATTCGCTGCACTGGCCACAGAGGACTCATAGGCTATACTCATAATTATAGGGTTTATTAGGGAAGTAACAGGTCACAATTCAGGATCAGAAATGACTTAAGATACAGTTCTTCGATCAGGACAGCCTCTTCTCAGGCCTCTCTTGTGTCATCTCCTGCTGGTCTCCTTGTTCTGCTGCCATTGTTTCTCTGTCTCTGCCTCTCATCGTTTTGCTCTCTTTGGTGTTACAACTCTCTTGCTCTGTCTTCTGGGTCTAGGAGGGTCTCAGCACAGGGACCCTGGGTCCAAAGGACATGCTCTGCTCCCACCTCTTCTTGGTTGTAGTCAGGTCACCTCTGCTCTAGGATTGGCTCTATTTTAAGCCTAGCAGGATGGAAAAACTGACCAATCCCCTCGTTAGGGTTCCATACACCTTATTTGCATGGTCTCACCCCTGTAGAGTTCCATGCACCT
This sequence comes from Trichechus manatus latirostris, assembly GCF_000243295.1. Taxonomy (NCBI): domain Eukaryota; kingdom Metazoa; phylum Chordata; class Mammalia; order Sirenia; family Trichechidae; genus Trichechus; species Trichechus manatus. The sequence goes on along the minus strand of NW_004444083.1, from coordinate 2,137,756 downwards.
TATTTGCATTAGCATCATGCTGTCCAATCCCCTTGGTGGGCCAGAAGCACTTTATCTGTATAGTCCCATCCAGTCATTGTGTGGGAGTCACAAAGATTACAACTAGAAGGGCCATATTAAGTAATTCACTGCACCACAGGCTACCTCCTGGCTTTTCTAGCCACTGGCCTTTTCATGTTTGAAGCAGTACAGCCAGAATGCTCCTTTGAAGCAAGGATAGCGAGACTTCATCTTATGGAGACCTCATTTTATGTACTTTGGATGTGTTATCAGGAGGGATCAGTTCCTGGAGGAGGACATTACGCTTGGTAGAGGGTCATCGAAAAAGAGGAAGACCCTCAGCGAGATGGATTGACACAGTGACTGCAACAACCGGCTCAAACAAACCAGCGATTTTGCAGATGGTGTAGGACCAGGCAGCATTTCGTTCTGTTGTACATAGGGTCGCTAAGAGTTAGAACCGACTCAACGGCACCTAACAACAACAACACTATTCTCCAGCTAAAGGGCTTACCAAAACCACCATGCTGAGTCATGGACCTTCCTTTCCTTCCAGGAATACATTAATTTATAAAAATAAATTGTTTATTCATCAGTCAGGGAGTTCTGATGATGACAACATTGCCCTTGACATTCTGAAAGATGAGACTCAGTGACTCAGGCCACAGTGTGCTCAAGTGTCAGCAACCCCTGAGCTCATGCAGGGCGAGTCGACACATCAGGCTGGGGCATCAAGAGCTGGAGACAGAAGAACGTATTGAGGGGTGTATCAGGGGTTTAGTTGATGGTGGTAACAATATATTGCCCAAGAGACATGAAGGTAAAAGGATAAAAATACCCAAAAGATAGGCAAGTATTGTTCAAAATTTGATTCCTCTGCATCTTACCTCAGGCCCTGAGGAAGCAAAAAAAACAGCTGCTGCTTTGATGTTTAATGGGAGGCATCTTCTAATCTTTATTTTCCTGAGCCACCCAAACCCATATAATTGCTTTGTTCTCCACCCTGATATCAATTTATCCTTCCCTTCACCAAATAGCAATTTGTAGAATATTCCATTTACAAGTGATTTTATATATCAGGTCATGCATATGCTTTATTTGTCATATTAAAAAAAATTAAAAGCAAAGCTAAATTTCAGAAACATATAGTAATATAGTTGAAGGCACACTCAGTTGGGCTCTAAGTCACAGCTTTGTATACTATGTCCCTGCTCTCAAATTTTAAAAAAAAAGGAACAGATGAAGGAAGAAAGTTACACGACTCTTATTTAGTGAGGCTTTAATAGACATTTTTACGGGCTCCATAAAAGGTCCACTTGTGGCCTGCTGCCTTAATCATTAAAAATATTGCTTGGTTTAAAATAATTGTCATGTTGCTTGAAATAGTAGGCTGGAGTAACCTTCACAAATGGCACATAAGCAGCGGGGAACGGAACCCCGTTCCTGAAAGTAAAAGGTCACCCGGTATCACCCATCTTCATTCTATTTCAACAGATGGTGATTCATTCTGTTTTCCTCTATAAGAAGACAAACTCTTGTTCCAACTTTATCTATGCCTCAGGCTGTTGTTTGTGAGCTGACAAGATGATGTGTTACTGGGTAAAAAGATTCGGACCAGCTGTTCAGCCGGGGGACAACACAATTCGCCATAAAACGATCTTTGAACCTGGGCTTTGTGGTGCTCAGAGCTTAATGGTAGAATCTAGAATCTCTGCCATATTCAGGGCCTGAAACAAGCAGGGTAAAGAGTAAAGGGATAATGGGACATCAAAGTGGTGGAACTCTTCCAAAGACAAATAAATAAACGTTGGTAAGTATTTAGTGAAAGGTCATCTCTGAAGGACAGAAAGGGAAGAAATGGGAAGAAGCTGTGTAAACAGAAGAGAAATATGTGAGACTGGACATGGGACTTTAAAGGGTATTTTTCAAGGACTGTTTCAGGAAGAGGTTCCTGAGTGGTGCAAGCAGTTTGCAATCGGCAACTAACATAAAGGTTGGAAGTTCAAACCCACCTAGTGGTGCCCCAGGAGAACGGCCTGGAGATCTGCTTCTGTAAAGAGCAAAGCTTCTGAATAATTTCTAAGAGTTGAAACAAAGTTAAAACAATGCTAGAGATTGATTATTTGATTATACAATTCTTGAATTGGACAACACACAGTATGAGATTGGGTGTTGTACCTGAGATCAGAGTTAAAGAGCGGGAACTGTTAGTTATACATAAATCTAAGAAACAAGTTAATTACTATTTCTAAAAGGTAGGCTGAATGAACAAATTTGTCTTGGAAGAAGTACAACCAGAATGTTCCTTAGAAGTGAGAATGGTAAGACTTCGTCTCATGTACTCTGAACATGTTATCAGGAGGAACCAGTCCCTGGAGAAAGGGTATCATGCTTGGTAAAGTAGAGGGTCAGCGAAAAAGAGGAAGCCCTTCAATGAGATACATTGACACAGTGGCTGCAACAATGGGCTCAAGCATAGCAATGATTGTGAGGGTGGATCAGGACCAGGCAGTGTTTAGTTCTGTTGTACACAGAGTCACTGTGAGTCAGAACCAACTTGATGGCATCTAAAAACAACAACAAAAAGAATAAGGTTACTTATTATCTTAAACTCTTACTTGTAGAATCAGGCAGCAGTCTTGCTCTTCCGGGCTTGGCATAAGTGACTCCATCTTGTTTTTGGCTTCCACAGCCACACAGCCAAGAAAACCCTATGGAGCTCCGTTCTGCTCTGTAACACACGGGGTTGCCATGAGTCAGAATCGACTCGACAGCAATGGGTATGGGTACGTATTTCAGGAAGTGAGAAATTTAGATGCTGAAAGGATTCTTGCAACAATAAAAGTAGATGAGCATTTTGTCTGATTGAGAAAAACGCTTTTTGCTGGTAGGGAGAGAGGCTCAAATAATTTTTCCCCCTGTTCATTGCATTCAAACATGCCTTCATTCAATCTGCCTGTAAGTTGATAGTGCCCTGCGTATTGCTTAAATTCATCCCAGTGCCACAAAAATATTCTGTTTTGTGGTATCTAAAATATTTTAGGTCAAACCTTCTTATGACATTAAAATAAAAGGCAAATGATTATAAAAGTTTGCATTTGCATAAGCCTGAAAGTTGTTTCATAAGAAATCCTGAGCAGCTTTATATACTAGGTAGCAGTCTCTGGTAAGTTGAGAGTCTCTGGTAAGCTTCCTGTAAAGTAAGATTATATGTCTCGAATTAATTGTTGAACATCATTAAATGTAAGTCAAAGTCTTAGTTCTCCAAGGCCTATGGATAAGACATTGTGCTAGGGAATATGAAAGAATCCGCAGATGAGTAAGATGTGTTCCACCCCCCAGGGAGCTTGTAATGGTTTAGGTTGTGTGTCCACTTGGCTGGCTGTGATTCTCAGTAGTTTGACAGTTATGATGTCATTTGGCAGCTACGTAATGATGTCATCAGCTCCATAATGAGATCTGATATAATGTAATCACCTCTATGCTGAGATCTGCTTTGTTGCTGTTGTTATTAGGAGCCATCGTGTCGATTCCGACTCACAGAGACCCTCTGTACAACAGAACAAAACACTGCACCGTCCTGTGCCATTCTCACAATTGTTGTTATGCTTAAGCCCATTGCTGCAGCCACTGTGTCAATCCATCGCATTGAGGGTCTTCCTCTTTTTCGATGACTCTCTACCAAGCATGATGTCCTTCTCCAGGGACTGATCCCTATTGATAACATGTCCAAAGTATGTGAGACATAGCCTCACCATCCTCACTTCTAAGGAGCATTCTGGTCATACTTCTTCCAGGACAGAATTGTTCCTTCTTTTGGCAGTCCATGGTATATTCAATATTCTTCTCCAACACCACAATTGAAAGGCGTCAGTTCTTCTGTCTTCTTTATTCATCACTCAGCTTTTGCATGCATATTAGGTGATTGAAAACACCATGGCTTGAATCAGGTGTGCCTTAGTCTTCAAGGTGACATCTTTGCTTTCAACACTTTTAAAGAGGTCTTTTGCAGCAGATTTGCCCAATGCAATTCGTCTTTTGATTTCTTGACTGCTGCTTCCATGAGTGTTGATTGTGGATCCAAGTAAAATGAAATCCTTGACAACTTCAATCTTTTCTCCATGTCTTGGGCTGGGTTCTCTAGAGAAGCAAAACCAGTAAAGCATATAAATATATATAGAGAGAGATTTATATCAAGGAAACGGCTCATGCGATTGTAGAGGCTGGAACGTCCAAAGTACGTGGATCAGGACAGAGGCTTCTCCTGATTCATATAGCTGCAGGGACTGGCAAACCCAAGATTGGAAGGTCAAAGAGAAGGGCTCCTGCTCACAGACTGTGAAGATCAATGAATTCCAAGATAGGCAGATAAGCTGATACCTTAAGTCCCAAGAACCGGAGGTCAGATGAACAGGAGGTAGCAGTGGGATGCAGAGCAAGCAAAAAGCCAGAGCATCTGCTTATATTCAGATGCAAGCCACATCCCCCAGGAAACTCCCTTTCACTTGATTGGCTACTCACAGCAGATCCCATCATGGGAGTGATCACATATAAACACTGAGAATCATAGCCCAGCCAAGTTGACACACAATCTTAACCATCACACTCTGTTTATCATGACGATGCTTATTGGTCCAGTTGTGAGGTTTTTGTTTTCTTTATGTTGAGGTGTAATCCATACTGAAGACTGTGGTCTTTTATCTTCGTCAGTAAGTGCTTCAAGCCCTCTTCACTTTCAGCAAACAAGGTTGTGTCATCTGCATATCACAGGTTGGTAATTAGTCTTCCTCCAATCCTGATGTCTCATTCTTCTTTATATAGTCCATCTTCTTGGATTATTTGCTCAGTATATGGATTGAATAAGTATGGGGAAAGGATACAATCTTGACGCACACCTTTCCTGACTTTAAACCATGCAGTATCCCCTTGTGAGTCAGGAGAAGCCTCAAGCCTGACAAACAGACTTGGGACTTTCTAGCCTCTACAACCACGTGAGCCATTTCCTTGATATAAATCTCTCTCTTTCTCTAAATATATATGCTATATATGCTTTATTAGTTTTACTTCTCTAGAGAACCCAGCCTAGACAGAGCTTATAATAGGTTGAACGAGATCCATGTATACAACTTACCATGTTAGCAGACAGATGGTGATAGGTGTTATATGAGGACGAGAAATTCTAGAGCAGTGGAACTCCCTTTACTGTGTAACAAAGTAAACTTTTATGGAATTTTTCCAGTTGTAAGAAAAAAACACAGTGGGTCATCCATGTATTTGCCTATGTTATTTCTCTAACATGCAGGTCTGGTCTTGTAACTCCCTTGATTAAAAGGGCTCATGCCTAAATAATACATTTTAGATTTTTTGGACAGCATGTGAAGTCTTTTCTAATGTGGCTTCAATTTCCCTTCCCAGTCTTACATCTAGCACCTTCTTCAGTTCACATCACACTCCATGTTCCAATTGCTTCAAACTCCTAGCTGTGTCTCAGATGATGCACACCTGCATTTTTGTTCATCATATCTTTGTTGTCATTTTTCTAGCCCTTTAGAGTCCCTGCTAAATTCATCTCAGTGCTTAATTGACTCCATAATACCTGCCATGGATTGAATTGTGTCCCCCAAAAATATGTGTCAACTTGGCTAGGCCATGATTCCCAGTATTCTGTGATTGTACACCATTTTGTCATCTGATGTGATTTTCCTATGTGTTGTGTAACCTACCTCTATGAAGTTAATGAGGCAGGATCAGAGGCAGCTATGTTAATGAGGTAGGACTCAATCTACAAGATAAGGTTGTGTCTTAAACCAATCTCTTTTGAGATATAAAAGAGAGAAGCGAGCAGAGGGACATAGGGGCCTCATACCATCAAGAAAGCAGTGCCAGGAGCACAGTGTGTCCTTTGGACCCAGGGTTCCTGTACCTGAGAAGCTCCTAGACTGCGGGAAGTTTGATGACAAGGACCAGGGCAACAGAGAGAGAAAATCTTCCCCTGGAGCTGGCGCCCTGAATTCAGACTTCTAGCCTACTAGACTGTGAGAGAATAAACTTCTCTTTGTTAAAGCCATTCACTTGTGGTATTTCTGTTACAGCAGCAGATGACTAAGATAATACCCAAAAGGCTGAGCTTAAAGGTTCCCTCCTTGGAAGTGGCCTCAGATGTCAGCAGGCAAAATTAAATACTCGCTTCTTGGTACTCCTTCCTTTGACAGTTCATGCAGTTGTATTATAGCAAATGATATATTGTTTTGTTAGATTTTTTTTTTCCTTTTATTGTTTTGTTAGATTTTTGATGTGTCTGTTTCTCCCGTTGTCTATGAGCTCCTTGGAGCCAGGATGAGTGTGATTCACATCTTTATTCCAACTGTCTACAACAGTGTGCAACACTCACTAGTCACTAAAATTATGTTTGTTAAATGGCTTCTATACTATGCAAGAAAGATATTGAGTCCCAGGAAGATGTCAGGGATAATGGGTTCATTAGGATCATTTATTGCATCTTTGATACCTCATGGCTGACCGGAGAGTTCTTCTTTACCTAAGCATATGAGGTATTCTTTCTAGTGAATAAAATAAAACCAAAAACAAAACCAGTTTCCATCTAGTAGATTCTGACTCTTGGTGACCTCATGTGTGTCAGATTAGGACTGTGCTCCGTAGGGCTTTCAATGGCTGAGATCTTTCGGAAATAGATTGCCAGGATTTTCTTTTGAATAAAATAAAGTTCCCATTATTCTCAATGCCTCATTTGAATTAATTCTGATAATTCATTTCCTGAATTAAAAGAGCCTTGATTAATTTACCTCTAACACTGATGAGCTTACCTCTAGTTTACCTGAGTCTACTTCGATTTATTCCCAGGCCTGTAGACTCCTCATCTTGTGCCTCTTCTCCTCTTTCTCCCATTTGCTGCAAAGGCCACACCCCATGGGCCTTGGCTGGGTGGGAGCGGGGCTATCTGGCCCTTAAGTTCCTTCTGGGAGGCCCTAGACTAGAGGCGGCAGGCTCCTTTTCCTTTACTCATATACCCAACACAGCCTCAGACCTTGCCCTTTCAAATCACCATTTACACAAGTGGCCACAAAATAGAGTGATTTTACCCCCCAGGGGATATTCGATTTTGTTGGAAGACATTTTTTTCAAAACTGGGAGAAGCAGTTCTGGCATCTAGTAGATAGAGGCCAGGGATGCTGCCAAACATTCTGCAATGCATAGGACCTTGCAACAAAGAATTATCTAACCCCAAATGTCAATAGTGCTGAGACTGGGAAACTCTGATTTTCAAAAATATTACTGATCCTAACATATTTAGTCAGTGAACCTTTACTTATTCAAAAATGGTACAGCAGGACAGCAAAGCTCGTCTAAGGGATATATCCACCGTCACCCAATCACAGTGTGACTATTTTTTCCATGAGATGCTTATAGCTCTTGGAGAAAAAATGACCAGCGCTTTGGCAACAGAAATTTATTGATTAATTTGCAATATTAGGTTACAACATGTATGATTTAATCACAGGTTACAATCCAGTATTATAATTTGTGCTTTGTAGGATAAGTAAACATATACTCGAGCACAACAGAAGTCTACACACAATTATCTGGGATTGCTTAGATAAAATAAACATATCCTTTTCCATTTAAAGCACAAAGAACATTCGGTTTGAGATGATAGGTATATTTTAAAAGTTGACATTTGGTTAATACGTCAAATTAAATATATAACCTAAATTTGGACTATTTGTGCAATACATACTTAACGAGTAGTAGGAAGGATTGCCAGGGGAAAAGTCTGGCTCACAAGGAACCTTTCTTGACATTTCAAGATGTGGATAAATAGATCAGATCAGGCTAGCGTTGATGGTGTGGTGCCTCTTTCACATTTAAAATTATTTTGAAATCTTAAAAAATAGTGTAAAAGCATAGTATTTCCAGAAATCTTTAATAAACACCTACTTTGAGCATGAAAATAAAAGCTACTGTAGCTCATTCAGTTAAAAGAATAGAAGATTTTGGGAGACATTAACCAAACCAAAAACCAAACTTGTTGCCATAGAGTCAATTCTGAACTGCTTGTTAGGGTTTCCCAGGAGCGTCTGGTGGATTCGAACTGCCAGTCTCTTGGTTAGCAGCCAAACGCTTAACCACTGCACCGCTAGGGACCCTTGGGAGACATTAGATAGCTTTATTTTCAAAACAATACATCTCTGTTATTAAAATACTGAAAACATGATAAGGATTTCTTTTTCCCAAATTCAGTGTCAATCTTTTTGAGTCAGGAAAGGAGAACATTTAGACTATGATCCTAACTGGTCATGTCAACCCCAAGGTTACTACCCTGCCTCAGTCATTATAAATGTCATCACAGTAGCAAGTCTGCCATATAAGTGCAAACCTATTCATAACCAAATGAACCACTGTTCTTAAAAGTCAATGTATGACTTCAGATAACCATCTCTTCATATTCTGTGAACCTGTAAGCTAACTCAATATATTATTTAAGATGACAATCTCTTCATAATTTATAATAAAAATAAAATGAACATTTGTATTTCATATAATTTAATACACAAGTAGATTTTATCTCGAAGGACTTTTTCTTTTTTTAAGTTAGAAAGCTTTCCCACACAGTAGGAATTCTGTAATTATGTTACCAATATAATATAGTGATGGAAACAAGACAATCTTCAATCTTCCTCTCCCTCAACTCAACACCAATAGTTTCCCGGGTAGCTAGGAGTTCAGATATTGTTGAGGAGAGGTGGCTATTTATCTGGGGGTTGCAGTGAATAAATGGAATCACCTCAGTAGAGGACACTGACATACTCTTACATTTCTGTGAATATCTACCGATACCCATCTGAATGTGGAAATCTTTTATATAAAAGTCCTGGAAGTTTCTCATTCATATCTTAATGGGTTGGTAGTGCCTTCATCTTCTCAGACAAAGAAAGTAGAAGTGACAGCATAGTTTACAAAATTATCTTGACCAGTGAATTGGTTTCCAGTTGATGCACATAATTGTAGATATGACATATCATTTGACATTATTAAAGATACGTGAGTGCAGCTTTCCTGGTGTATGGGCCTGATTATAAGGTTTCTAAGTTGGGGTCCATTGTAGTTTCTTTCTCCAGCCATTCTAATGCAAGTTTTTTTTAACTCACCCACAGGATGTATTGATTTGTACAGACGTATATTCTGCTTTTCCTCAGATTTATTCCATGTACAGTAAACTTGAGCAGCAGATTTTTTTTGCTAACAGGATGCAATGTTTTGAGAAAGTTTAGAGCATTGTGAAAACCATGGGAATCTAAGCTGGAGTAAAGGAAAGGGATGCTCTACAGGGCAAGCTGCCTTATCCCAGTTCCAAGAGCCAGTCAAAGAGACTCGGGACCCCATCCTTCCTCTCCTCATGCATTTTGCAGTACTGGACAACTGCGTGAAAGATATCTCCCACTTTCCAGGACTTCTGATGAACCAGCCGCACCACATCTAGAAACTAAAATAAAGTATAGAGTTAGAATGTGCAACACAGAGGTTTCAGTCTTGTAAAGCCTTATCCCGTTTCCATTTTCCTGCCCAGGGCTCTCTAGTCTATGAATAACTCTATGACAGGGGACTACTATACAGGACAGTGTATCTCCTTTGTAGACAGTTCAGATTATTAGATAGTTCTTCTTTCAACTAAACTGGATGTTGCACTAAGGGCTGAGGTCACCAACAAAAGACATAATCCACATGCTCTGACAGTGCATGGGATAATGTTTATGCGCATGGAGAAGAGATAGAGCGAGATTAGCTTCACTAGTGGCCGCTGGTCTCCCATGGCCAGTGAGTCCCCCCTTGTGGCCAGTGTAGGGCAGATGTTCCATGCGTACCTCTCTTGTGCTGTAGTTGAAGAAGACCCCATTCTCTCCCCACTGGGAACAGATATAGAAATGGGATTGGTCAAGTACCATATGGTACCAGTATATCAGCAAGAGACAGAGAAAGTTACTGTGGGCCCAGAACAGGGAGGGAGGCTTCCCTGATAAGAAGAAGGAACTGGAGGAAAGAGAGAGAGATCTAATTCCCAGCCTCCTTATCAGAGAAGGTTCTGGGCCCAAGGCCTCTGCTTAGGCAGCCTGGATGGGAGGTGTAGAGGCAGATCATCCTCCCAACACTGGGATTGGATTTCCCTCACAGTGGTTTCCATCTACTGATTGCAGAGGACTAGATGGAACAATACTAATTCTCCTTTCAAGGGTCAGTCTTTCAGATATTTGGAATATTTCCTCACGTCAGTTGTTTCCTGGGTTGGACTCCTTTGGCAGGTCTATAAAACATGGCGCCCAGTTCCCTCTACCCGTATTACAAATAATTTCTCATAGGATATGCGCATTGCCAAATATATCTGAAAATACATCTGCCAAATAAATATAAATATGACAAATTAATCAAGTGCTAAACTTTTAGTTAGGGCAACCTACTCATTCCTCACTCATCTTGAAAAGCTTCCTCTTCCCCATAATATGCCAAGATGAAGCATCAAGAGAGGCTGGCTTTGGCGCAAAAGGGGAGCCATTGTTTAGGAAGCACTGAGTACGTGTTTGTGGTGACAGAAAACTTGGCAGTGGATACCGGTGATGGTTGTACCACATGATTAATTTAACTGATGTCACTGAATTATACATGGAAAAAATGTTGACTTGGCAAATGTTGTGTTATATATATTTTTACAACAACAACAACGAAGAGGTTGTCTTTCCACAGCGACAGGAAAAGGAAAGACTGAGGAAACACTCTAGATCTATCACCTGGTTATTGGTACTGGCTACAATTGGCCACAACTTAGAAAGTTCTAAACTGCAAGTGAATTGTGGGTTTGGAGGGTTGAAAAAAATGGGTGAATTATTACAGAGAGTTCTCTTGATGAAAATGTGTGATAAAGTCCAGTGAAGCCCTCTCAAACTCCCTAGTCAGAGAGTTTTAAAGAAAATTAAATTACTAACAGCCAGAAACTATAGCAAGTACTTTTGCAGTATGTAATCTTATTCAATTCTGTCAAAAAACCCTGTGAAGTAGGCACTTACAGATGAAAAAGTGAAGACTTGAGAAATGAAAAGTGGACATAAGAATCCACGGTATTTTAACACTCTAGTCCACTCCTCTTTCTACTACACCACCTTGGTTCAATTTGGTGCAAGGAGAACATGGCGTTGATATGCATTTGGAGCACCGGGGGATAGCAGAGGCTGAGAATCTGGTATTTTATGAGGATGAAAGTCTTATTTGTTAGAAAGACGAGGACTGTGGTTTAGTTACTATTTCTTCAATGTTTCCTTGTCGGATTTTTATACTCTCCTCTTTCCGTGTATGCTCAGACTTTTGAGATCATCCAGAACTTGGAAGGCTAATTTCCTTCTGGCCTTTTTCTTCCTCTCCAGTTTGAATTTGTTAATTCATTTCAATTACTGAGAAACTGTCTTTCTAGAGAACTACTATTAAATTATGTTTCTTCTCCTAGCTGTGATTGCACCAACTATTTGCATGGTTACAGAAATCAGGGCTTTATTGTACTTGCTTGCTTTGTGTTGGCTTAATCAGAATAAAGCAGTTTTCTAAGCTGGAAATTGAAATACTTTTAACAGCTGGAAACATAAACAGTACCTCAAAGCATTTCAGGATGATGTGAAAAGGGAGACAGACTGACAGGCAGATGGCAGCTACACTCCAGATAGTAAACTCCCAGGGGAAGGACGTGGTGACTGTCTTTTTATATTTTATGCCAGCACCTAGTAGGTGCTCAATACACAGTTGCTGAATGAAGGTATTAATGATCAAATGATAGTCAAATATACATTCAAAGTTGTCAAGAGTTTGAAATATAGATTGCCATCCAGTATCATTGAGGTCAAACTTGACGTATTCATTCTTGAATTTTAGATAATGTATTTGTACATACACCATTAAAAATTAAATATGCACATCTTGGAGCTGATTGCTCAATACTTTTCTCCTGAGAGCTTGCACCACAAAAATGGTTGGAAGCCATGGGTAGGAGAAGGCTGAACGGAGCCTAGCAGTACCAGTTGCCATGGAGTCATTTCTGACTCATGGCAACCCCGTGTGTGTCAGCGTGGAACTGTGCTCCATAGTGTTTTTCAGTGGCTGATTTTTCCAAAGTAGATCGTGAGGGCTTTCTTCTGAGGCACCTCTGGGTGGAAATGAACCTCTAACCTTTTGGTTAGCAGCCAAGTGCATTAACCGTTTGCAAGATCCGAGGACTCCATATATATACTACCACAATAAAAAAGAAAACGCTTGTGGAATGGTCATAGGCTAGAACCTGCTTCACTGTCTCTAAGTCCAGGCTGATGCTCCAATAAAGCAGATTTAAAGAAATGTTCTGGCCCCACTAAAGACAGCAGGCTTGTAGGCTGTGACGACTTATCTCGGACGTTGAGACCTTGAAACATCTGCAGAGCTTATGACCAGGAAGGGCTCATGCTTTCTTTCCTCCATTCATTTAAAAAAAAAAAAAAATTTACGTAAAAATGAAGCTAAAATTGTGAAGAAGCCAGAAAAGGACATTTCCAGCTCATTACTACAGACAATGGCCTTTTTAAGCCACATTCTATCTAGCAGCTGGCCCTCAGTCTTTCATTGTGCCTGTCCATGTTATTATTGCCTTGGTATTTTCTTAATGAGCTGAAGCATGTCAAGGATACGGGTTTTTCTTTCCACTGCACTGGAAATATAAAAGTCAAAATGTTTAATTTCCTGTCATTTCACAAATCAATTATAATTAGGCTTCCTTGAGCAAATATTTAGTCTTAGGAAGCTAAAAGAACTTACATCCTGAGAAGCACTCAGCTGCTCTTCAAAAGGTTGGTGGCTCAAACCCATCAGTGGCTCTGAGAGAAAAATGACTTGGTGATCTGCTTCTGTAAAGATTATAGCCTAGGAAACTCTATGGGGGCAGTTCTACTATGTCATATAGGGTCACTAGGAGTCAGAATTGACTTGACAGCACATAACAACAACGTATCATTGGTAGACTCATTTGAAGAAAAGCATCCCATGGTAGATGACTTTTATATTCTCAGGTGCTTTTCACTATTTAGATTAATTGCTTACAAAATCATATGTTGAGATCCATGGGAATTGTTGCAAGCCAATATGGTTTTCTGGAAACATTCAACCTAGATTTCAGAAAGCAGCTACCTTCTTTTGTTCCACAGTAGAATTAGGTTTCATGAGTGCAAGTGAGCTGGTCCCTATATGGTTCCTGCAATACTTTATGGCCTGGAGAGATGTGATTCTCAACTGTAGCTGCACACTAGAATCACCAGGGACCAGTGATGCCTGGGTCCTGTCCCCAGAAGAGATTCTAATTTAATTAGTCAGAGCATCTGGGGTTGTGAAAGCTTCCCATGTGATTCTAATGGGCAATTAAGTTTGGGAACCATGGCTAAAGACCCAGCCAAAGGCAGTTTCTTATATTTACAAATGAAGAGCGTTGGTATCTACTCATTCCTTATTATTTTTCCTTCCTTTTTGATGTGTTTCTTCACAACCGAGATTTCCAGGGTAGTTTTTTTTGGAAAAGTTAAGTCAATAGTCCAGACCATCAACATTTTCTCTCTTGTTCGCCTTCTACCACTTTGCATGTGGAATGGAATAAGAAATTAGACGTGAGGCTACTTACTTCTCTTCTATTAGCAACTTGAGTGTATTTTTTTATTTTTAGGCCATTTGCTCTCACGATTTTTTTTTTTTTTTGCTTTGAATTAAGTAGATTGAATTTAACTGATGTCAAGGTCATTGTGAATTAAATATATAAACTGTTTTAGATTATTGGGTGTTAGGATTATCAGCAATCTTTGCCTTGGCATTTAGCATAATATATGGTCACCTCAGATTCTGCCACTTCTTCAGGATATTTCTGAGGAAGGTGGGTCTCAAACTTTAGAGTTTGTCAGTATCACTTCACTTGGAGGAAGTTGTTAAAAAAGCATATTTTGGGCTCCACCCCCAGAAAGTGATTAAGGTTCCAGAAGGAGCCCAGGAATCTGAATTAGGACAACAACTTGAATGAGCTTGGAAGCAGATTCTTCCCAGAGCTTCCAGATGAGAACCCAGCTAGGCTGACACCTTGATTTCTGCCTTGTGAGACCCTGAGCAGAGAACAACTGGTTGTTGTTTTAAGCTGCTTAAGTATATAGTAATTTGTTGAACAGCTTTAGGAAACCAATATAAGAACATGATGATTAATTTGAAAACTTTAAAAAGCAGCATGTTTTCAAATTATGGAAAATGGAGGTTGAAGACATTAATAGTTGAAATTCCATCACAGGTAGCGGTAGGTCTTAGAGACATGGAACTAGAATGATAGATGCTATTCATTCTGACGTTGGCCAAGGATTTATTCACCAGCTTTATACTTCTGGTAAGTGTGGAATGAAAATGAGAAACCTGCCTAGTGTAAATCTGTTCTGGTAGAGAATTAAAAATGCCTCCCCTAGGCACCATGCCACAGCCTATTTTATATATCATAGTGGTATCTAGTATATTTCATTTCCTTTGCTTTCTCCTTTTATTTAAATGAATGTTATGAAGAGTTTGGTTCCAGAACAAGGAGATATGAAAAAATTCTCATCTCCCCACTTTACTTCTCTCATAGCCATTGATCAGCTGAGATACAGTGAGGGTCCAAGAAACAGTAATGATGTTTATATTTATGTGGAATGTTTCAATGTTCTAGCCATAATTTCAAGTTGAAAAGTCAGGAACAAACAATTCAATGTCCAGTGATTAACTGGACATTGACTGGGTTTCTAGTATTGATGAAAACCCAAAGCTTTATTGGTGTCCTATCCAAACACAGAAATTGGATACCTTTTCAATTCTGTTTTCTTGAGACTTCTTAAAGTAGATGGTGGGAATGCCAAGTTCGGAGGCAGCTATCCATTGCAGAGTGGCTCGGAGCTCAGCATCCGGACACTCTGGCTCCAGGTCAAAGTTGATCACCAGCATGCTCCGCTGGTGGCTGGCTGTTCCCAACGGCAGTCCAGAGGTACGTGCTGAACACAGACACAACCACAGTTTTACTATGCTTTCCACAGAGAGATTGCAGGCAATTGTGTGTCAAAATTATGGGAACTTGTGCCTTACCCTCTATGTGTTCTGACTGTCCTTTAAGAATCTCCTTTTCTTCTACTAATTCACTTGGGGAGAAAACAACAGTATATGGTTGGTAATATTTAGGAAGAGTAAGCTGTAAATGGAAGATGAAGTGATGGGTCTTACTGACCTAAAAGCTTTTAAAGTTTGTTCTAGGTTACTTGTTTTCATACACTAAAGTGATGCTGGGAAAATACCAATGTGATTATTAAGTAAGACTATAGGGTACAAAGGAGGGACCAGTCCCTGGAGAAAGACATCATGCTTGGTAAACTGGAGGGTTAGTGAAAGGGAGGAAGACCCCCAGCGAGATGGATTGACACAGTGGCTGCAACGATGGGCTCAAGCATAGCAATGACTGTGAGGATGGCGCAGGACCAGGCAGTGTTTTCATTCTGTTGTACACAGGGTCGCTATGAATCCGAACTGACTCGATGGCACCCGACAACAATAACACAGGGTCTGCAATAAATATCCTTCCCTCAAAAAGGCCAGATAATCTTTATGTATGGGTTTAGTAGAAATAATTGGTGTGGGAGATTCTTGCAAGATGTATCCTTCTATTCTACTCAACCTCCCCTTCCGTAAACCTCCTTCCTAGGTTGAAACAGTCAAGGAGAGATTTTGTAGGTCATTCATTCTGATTTAGGGATTTATCCTTCTGTTGTATTTTACTTGTCATTTAAAAGTCTGTGTGTTTCCATCTTGTCGCAATGGTATCTTTTCTGTACTATGATAACAGCATAAGTACACATTTTAATCTAGAAAAATACCTTTCTACCTGTATATGATTCTTTTTTCTAAAATAAGGGAAAAGACAATCAACAGACTACAGAATTTAAATTATACAACAAAATAGTTCAATTACGTTGAACTCTTTTCTTTCTTTTTATTAGGCAGTTGCAGTAAGTTGAGTAGTTTGGAACTAGGGACTCATAACTGAAGTATTTCATTAGATATGGCAATTTTTAATACTTGAGGTATTTTCCTATGGTGAGAACTTATTACAGAGCCTTGTACAGAGTCGGGGGATTCAGCAGATGCTTACGAAGTGAGAACATACGGCTCCACAGATGAAAGGAAGTGAGCGCGTTGGGAAGCCGGTGGTTGTCCTATATTTTTGTCCTGTCTAGAAATTAGAGTACAAAGGCTCTTAAAATGATGATAGAGGATTCTCCCTTATACTTTCTGTGACTGCTAAGGCCTAGCTGATAAACTCCATTTTATTCCTGATTTTGAGAGGAGTCTGAAGTTGACAAGGCTCGATACAGTCTTTCTTTCATTCATACCTAATTATTTGCAGAAGAATGGTCAATTTCCCAAGGGTCTAAATTTTCTGCTCCATCTCTATACGAGTGACATGAGTGAAAATGACAGATGGTAGCTCAGTTTCTATTATTCCGGACCTGCAAGATGCTGCTTGTAGGGTGGGGGGGTCTTGGCTTTCTCTGAATACATACAGGCTGTGGGGTCCTAGGCTCGTATCATGGAGAAAGACAGAAAACGTAGTTAAACCAAAGTTTCCTGGAGGAGAAAAGTAAATTCACTCCAAAGTAGTTTTGCTTTTTTTTGGTTTTCCTTTTAAAAAGAAAACAAAACACAAGATAATGTGTTTGTTCATCTCTATGTTTGCATAATGGTTGTGTGGGGCAACAAAGGATGCATGGCAACTTTTGATCACTGTGGATGCCTGGGTGAAGGGTGAATTGAAAATCCTTTAGCTATAGATAGTGATTGAGGGAACAGGTCAGGGAGTACAACTTTTGTCCTATACTTCCTTCTCACTTTTCCAGAATTTCAGAAATCTCCAAACAATAAGCCATGCCACAATGGTCACAAATAGATTTCAATTCACTGAATTTTCTAGAGTAATCACAAGTTCTAGAAATCGTCCTGACTTCATGTTGCCTTCCCTTTCTGTACCATATATATATATATATATATATATTGTACTTTAGGTGAAGGTTTACAGAACAAATAGTTTCTCATGAAACAGTAGTACACATATTGTTTCTGCACCATATTTTATGTAACACATATTGTGCTTCTCTAAGTGCATTTTGCCCTTGGCCTTTTAGAAGGTCGCCATATTGTGGGGAGCAGAGTCACTGAGTAGGTATGCTACATCTCCATCATAGCACGTAGACATATTTGGTAGTGATAAGCCCAAGTGTCTACAAGTAAAGAAAAAGGCTTTCCTTTGGAATATACCATATTCTGTTGAACTATATAGTCTATCTTGGTTGGCTTAGTACAATTTAACTGGATTTTTGCTTCTATGTGTCCAACTAGGTAAAATGACATACACTTCTGATTATACTAATCAGCTTTATCTGAAATAAGTATACCAGAGGGAGATGATTTATAACCCATAAAGCAGGTGGCATAGGGTGGGGCCTATTCTAGACCCGAGTTCTTGTTCCAGTGAAATAGAACCACAAGCTCTGGGAACCACAGCCACACAGACATGATGAGATCAGTGGCTGGGCATAATCTGGATGAGCAGAATGGATTATCAGAGGAAATTGGGTAGTAGTCTCACAATGACCGCATCTCAGTGGCTACTTACTTAATCATGGGAGAAGATGGCATGGTTTCCTGATAAATCTCCAGGTCCATAATGCCAAGACTGCTAGTGGCACTACTGTTACCATTGCTGACAAAGCAAAAATTTACATATTAATGCCAGTCTCCACCACCTGGCCACACTGCCGATACTGATGTTCCATCTTTCTAAGAGATCCTTCCTTTTGTCCCCAGAAGAATATTGCTTTGACTCTAGGACTTCTAAGTTACATTTATTTCTGACCAAACCAGGGGGAAACACAACAAAAGACAGAAACCTAACAGGCTCAAGCAGAAAGCAATAATGTAATAATATTAACAATAATAATAATGTTTTCTAATTTCTGAAGTGGTGCCACACCTGGTAGATCATGCCTAGTGAGTAACAATCGGCATGCCTCTTTTCTTCCTCCTTCTAGTCAGAGCAAGGATGTTCATCTATCAGCAAGAGACTCCCTGGGGCTATCTGCAGAGACTAAGATACTTCTGAAAATGCTGGCTTGGGGAGATACCGGAATGCTTATCTGTCTGATTCTTGGCTTCTGATAGAAACCAGTGGACTCAAGTTCTCCATTTTCCATTTAGGAGATTTTTCCTGAGGGACATTCCACAGGATATACCCCTGGCTTATTGTTTTCCTATGGGACTCCAGAATTCACCAGTACAAAGTTGGGCAGTGTTAAAGTTTTATAGCTCCTTAATCCTAAAATCCTTCAGAAAGAGTAACACCTGATACCTTATGTATCCTAGAAAAGGAAGAATCATATATTGCATCATTTTTGTAGGCTGTGCAATCAACAGATGGTATAGTTACTAGCCTGGCACTTACTCACTGAAACACAGTAGAATTGAGCCAGTTTCTAAGCTCTGTCTGTACTTGTGAAATGGAACTCATCCAATTTCACTAATCCCAGTGAGTTTCTTCACACCTTCTCTATTTCCCAAGACATTTCCTATAAAGCAAAGTTGTAAAAGACAAGTGCTGGTGTACCATGTACTGGGGCGGTCTTCCTTAGGGAGTACCATGAGTAACATCTAGAGTCCCTCAATTTTAAATTCTAGCCTGGGATTTTGGGTAGGATACCAAATACATTCACAGATTGAAATCTGATGACTCAAACATCGCAGTGGAGGGAATTAACCCAATAAACTCCTGCTGTTAACTCTGAACAGGTGAGTTCTCCTTGCCTCCTCTATCTATCTTGTAGCCTTTCCCTCTAGTTTTTGGAATTTTAGACAAATTGTTTAACATTGTAAAATTTGCCTAAGTATATGCACAGCCTGAACTGCAAGACAAAAAACTTTCAAAGACCCACCCACCCAGATGGTTCAGAGCCACATTTTCCCATTGGACTTTCTGGAAAGTCTGTGGCCTTGTTGGTCCAGGATCAAATAAGACATTGGGGAGAAATGTGGAGATTCTTTTAGAGTTTCCATCACACAGAGGAAGATTTTTTGGTTCAAGTGTTCTGCTTGCCTCCATCCCTCCAAACCTGATCTCTCTCTCACAAGCTCTGCTCTAGCTTTTCCAGAGCAACAATACAGAGGGTAGGGGAGAGGAAGGAGAAGATCGGTCCAAACAACACAACACAGTGTGGAAAAACTTGCCTCATGTAAACCCAGCCTGTGTTGCATCTGAAATACAAATGAACCAGAAAGAAGGTATCAAACACATGAGGTGTAATAGCAGCTCTTATTTAAAAATTCACAGTTGTCATCCCTGAATGCATTAGCTAGGGCTTGCAGGTTAACCTGACTCTTAACCTTGGCCAAGGTAACTTAAGCTGTAATTGGATATTAAGATACTGCTCAGCACAAATCACAACAGGCAGACATCTGGACTCAGTGGGAGCTTCCCTTTATGCTCTATTAGGGACCCTTTGCAGAGAACTAGCAAAATGAGTTTTTGGAATCTGTGTTGAGAACCTGTTTCTCTCAGAAGTCAAGTGAAGAGCAGGTAGGTACCTCATGGATCGCTCACTGAGTTGCAGAAAGCTACTGGTGTCGTCCGGGTTGTCCTCCTCATTAGCAAGCTTAGACCAGCTGCCTGTGCTCTCCTCACTGCTGCTGGGAGGGCTGGGGAACTCACTGGGGTCTCTGGCTTCTGTTGACATTTCAGCCTCTGGTACGTCTCTGGCATCAAGGCTGTCACTAAAAACAGTAAGATATTATTACCAAGACTGGAAGCACCGAACAGAACTTTTCATGGGAACATGCTGGCCACTCTGTTGAGCCTGGGTCTCCGCCGTGGTGAGTAGGATGCTGTTGGACGTGGGAAGAGTCTGTCTTTTAAGACTAATCCTTCTGCTGGCACCCTAGATCCTACCTTGCCTTTTCAGAATTCCTCTCCATCAGCTGTCCTGTCTCTTCAATTAATCCCTTTCCACCAACGCTCTCCATTCATTTGAAAAACACATTGAAGTAGTCATCCTGGTCTGTACGATAAGAATTATTGGGAGGTGGTAGTGTTTAAAATGAAGATACCTGAACAATCTTCCTGAGAGGTTATGATTCAGTAGTTCTGGTGTGAGGCCCAGACATCTGCATTTTAATCAACCACCCAGGTGTTTCTAATGCCAGTGGTATGGGGGCTGTGTTTGGAGGAAAATACCCACTCCAGTTATGTTGGTCCCCAAGTTATTTTCCCTATAATGTCTCTAAGGATATTTGTACTTACGGTCACCTTTTCACCATTCCCCTCCCTCTGGAACTCCTGATTTCTGGATTAGTCTTTTAGATCAAGTAGCTCCCCATAGCATTTAATGGTTGAATAAACAGGTTTTTCTCCTTGAAGCCTCGCCTTCCCAGCCTCCCATGAATTTCTACCTCGCTGGCGGCTCCTCGCCTGGAAACTGATTCTGTTTCCTTTGTATGTGTGGCTATAACCAGCTCTGATGGATTCTCTGCCCTCCTTTCCTCGATCTATCGCTAGGCAATCTCACCTACTCTCTTGCCTATGAAAACAGCTTCCAAATATGAATTCCAGCCACGACCCCTTTTCCTGATTTTGGGGCTCCTTTTTCAGCAGTTCTTCTGAACACGTCCATTATGTCTCATTAATGTCTCAAAGTCAATATATTTTAAATGAAACCTATTTGTCCTCCTATCTTTTTCCTGTGCCCCTATTTCTACTTATCTTCCTACTATCTTCCTGGGTATCTGGGCTAAAAATCTTGCAGTCTTCTAATTTCTCCCTCTTGCCTTCTGCATTCAATCAGTTTCTGTATTCTTTCAGTTTCTTCTCTGAATCATCTCTTAAATAGTCACATACCTCTGTCTCTTGGGATCACTGACATTATCCTAATTTAGGTCCCTCTATCACCACTTGTCTGTGAGTTTGCCATACTGTGGTGATTCGTGTGTTGCTATGATGCTGAGAGCTATGTCACTGGTATTTCACTGGTATGTCACCCATGGTGGACAGATTTCAGTGGAGCTTCCAGACTAAGACAAACTAGGAAGAAAGGACTGGTGATCTACTTTTGAAAATTAGCCGATGAAAACCCTGTGGATCACAACAGAATATAGTGTAACATAGTGCTGGAAGATGAGCCCCCTACGTTGAAATGCACTCAAAATACACGGTGACTGCCACAATGGATTTGGACATACGAGTGATTGTGAAGATGGCAGAGGACAGGACAACATTTTGTTCTGTTGTATGTGGGTCACCATGAGTTAGAGCCAACTTGAAGGCAACTAACAACCACTAACAATAAATTCCTAGAATTTTAGATTTGGAAGGAGCCACCAAGATTTTCTGTAGATAAGGATGCAGAGGGACAAAGAGGTCAAATCACCTGTCTAAGGTGACAAGAATAGTTAGTACCAGACATTAGACCTCAAGTTTTGAGACTTGGCCAGGCATTCTGCCATTCTCCCTTGGCTGCACCATTATTGTTTCAGCCTCCTAACAGCTTCTCTTGCACCCTACCTATTTAGCCATGTCCAAAACCTTCACACTGCTGCCAGATTAATAGTCCTAAAGCATATCTTTAGTCACTATTGTCAAAAACCATCAGATTCTCCCTGAAGCTAAACCCTATTATTCATAGCCTTCCTCTCCTTATCAGCTCCATCTCCCTCTACCCTAGTCACCATTTTACCGAAGAAAACTATTGTTGCTCAAACATGTCAGGGCTTTCTACCTCTCTGCCTTTGCCCCTATTATTTTCTCTGACCAAACCCTGGAGAATGGGATGCTTTGAGCATTGTACCTGGAGTTAACTTTTGGTAGATCTCAGTTCTACCACCTGTCACCTGTTCAACTTGAACAAGTTAATAATCCTATCTAAGCAAAATAATAATGCCTATCTCACAAGGGTTTTTGGGAGAAATAAATTAGAAATTAAAATTCATTTAATGCAATTAGCTTAGTGCCTGGCATATTAAGTACTTAAAAACCAAACCAAAACAAAACCAAAACTCACTGCTGTCATTTCTTCATTAACTATTATTCTTTATTAGTAAATTATATAAATCGTTAAGAATCACAAGTTTCATAATGCCTTTTTCCGAGCTTTGCTTTTAACCACCTTTCAGTGTCCAGCTGACATGCTCCTGCCTCCCTGCAGCCTTCCTTACAGGGCTTTGAACTTGTCCTTTGAAGTTCAGTCATGGCTGAGGAAGCAACACCGGAACAGACCAAATTTTCTAAATTTGGGTGAACCGGAACCATAACCAGAATGGGAAAAATTATGGGCCAAAGCCTGGCTAGAATCTTAATCTCGTTCTTAGAAAACAATGGCAGTGTACACATTGCATAGCAACCAAATCTCTTGCCCATAGAATTTTGCAGTCAGAAACAGCAGTGCCCCGCTCAAAGATGGTGGCTGACCACACCACTTTGAATGTATGTCACTCTCCTCAGTCCTGGCAATAATCCAGTCTTACACATCAGGCTTCTGAAAGGGCTCACTATACCTCTTGCGAGTCTCCCATTCCAGGGCTTCAACCCATAATTTTTCCCATCCCAATTATGGTTCCAGATCACCCAAATCTTAAAAATTCAGGTCTGTTCAACTTTTGCTTCCTCGGCCATGACTCAACCGGTTCAAAAGTTTTGAAGCCCTGCTTCCTTAATCTCCCTAGCTGAGGTCATCTCTCTTGCTTGCATTGTCATAGCAATTTTTTTTTCTTTTTCTTTTTGCTAGAATTTAATTCTTCCCACTTTACACTATAGTTATGTGTGTACATATCTTACATTATTAAGAATTTTCTATATATTTTTTATATATTGGGAACAGAGCTATGGGCATATCAAATATTTTTTAGATGAACATGTGGTTGTTAAAAGTGTGTACTTTTATAATTAAATCCAAACTCTCAATTTAGATAGCTTTACCTGTTAAATGCAAAACTGTGAAGGGTTGAGATGTGACACTATTTGTAAGCTAACAGCATTCTGGATAGGTATGGTGTTGAGATGTGGCAGTCTCTAGCATGATCTGCTGCTAACACTTGGTGAAAGCAGGTCCTTAATGAGCTTGACTTTCCATCTGCTTGCCTGCTACACACAATTTTACACATACACACACACACAGAAACACGAGAGTTCTGGATTAGGGATCAATCATTTATTTACTCACAGAGCAGCTTGCTTTGGTTCCCCATGCCCTAATTCCCCACTGTTCATTGGTGTGTGCAGTAAGGTTTACATCACAGAAGAACCTTGAAATTATGAAGTTTGGGGCTTATATAGGAGCTGCTGGCACCTCTGTCTCTGGGGTGGGGTGGGGAGTGCTTTGCTCTGCAGTACAAACAAATCCTCTCTGTGGAGAGGAGGGGGAAGGTCTCCACTTCACCACCTGGAGTGTAACCAAATGGCTCTAGGGGTCTAAATCTCTATACCTCTCTGGAAGTCTCTGTCTTTAGGGTTATTATCAATCATTCTTTAACCCAGGCGCTAGTGTTCTTTGTTCAGAAAGCCCTGACTGTACAGAAATATGAGAATATTCGTGGAACATCATTTCCCCACACTACCTACATGGTCATCAAAGACATATAGTATAGAAGTGAATGACATTAATGGACACCAACAAAAAGCAAAAATGTACTTCTCAGTTGATGACAAAAAAACATAGTAACTTGGAGTAGTGGACACCAGAATGCTCATCTCCAGGTCACTGCACAGCCAGCTGCTGAGAATACTGGCTGCCCGTGGTTCACACTGGGAATTTCCCTTGGACATGGCTTTGCCCTGCCAAGGCGATGCACCTCTCTCAGTAGATGGACCAATGACGGGCTGATTCAAATACAAATGCCCATCCCCTTGCTTCAATTTGCACCAAACCTGATGGACCATCTCAGTTTCAAAGGTTCCATAAGGATGGGCTGAGGCCTCAGTTGCAGACACGTTTGGAAGCAAGTTCTCCCTCTACCCACACCTGCCTCCCGCACTTCCTTACACATATCCACCTGTCTCTCTGGAGTGCTCTGCCTAGCAAATAATCTGCAGGAAACTCTCCCTCTCAGTCTGTTCCCAGGGAATCCAATCTAAGACATCTGGTCTGTATTATTCGAGGTAGTAAATTGGCTACAGAAAGGCCTGTGTAACTTTCTTCAATCTTAGAATCACTACTGTTACCTTTTCTTCAAGAAATGGTTATATTTTAATTTTTTTAAAAAATGAGTTCTATTGTAGGGTTTCAAATGCATAACTTTTGGGGTAGGATTAAAAATCTCATTTTTGATGTGTGAACTTGTTACCTAGGGAATTTCACAAAAGGCTTTGTCCTCCCTTGTCCCTTGCCCCTAGAATTCCTTCTGACAGCATTCTGGGCAGATATGGTATTGAGGTGTAGATGTTTCTAGCATGCTCTGCTGCTAACATTTGGTGAAAAGAGGTCACACACTTTGGACATGTTATCAGGAGGGATCAGTCCCTGGAAAAGGACATCATGCTTGGTAAAGTAAAGGGGTCAGTGAAAAAAAGGAAGACCCTCAACAAGACGGACTGACACAGTGGTTGCAACAATGGGCTCAAGCATAACAATAATTGTGTGGATGGCGCAGGACCGCTCAATGTTTCTTTCTGTTGTACATAGGGTCGCTATGAGTCGGAATTGACTCAACAGCACCTAACGACAACACAACAATAAGCTTAATAGCTTGCTTTTCCTTTATAGAATGTTGAGACTTTTCCAAATTGAGCAAGGAGAAAGGGGAAGAATGGGTCCAGTCAAAGACATAGTATTCAGTTAAATTCAAATGAAAGAAAATTCATTTATGACAAATAGAAACAATACACATATCCTGCACAAAATACACCTTCTCCGTACTTATCAACTATCTCGTTATCCAACATTTCGCATTTACGGCAATGGTAAAAAATCTATCCAACAATTTTGTGCATAAACAATGCATGTCTGGCAGTAATGAATGCCGAGGTGCCAGGCAAGAGTAACACTGGCTTTGATGGTTAAGGGTATGTGTAAACGTGGCTGGGCCATGATTTGTAGTGGTTTGGCAGTTATGTGATAATGTAATTTGGCAGTTATATAATGATATAATCATCCTCCATTTTGTGATCTGATTTCACATAACTACCTGGTCTTTGGAACCTAATCATGTCGATAAGCAAGGAGAGGGTGTATAAACGAGTGAAGTGCTGGGCACAGAGGAGGGGAATCCAAAACCATTTGTTTGCCTGGTTGAGATGTCATTTTCTGGACTAATTACTTGCTAAATTAGGACCTCATGTTATTAGAAAAATTCATTCCAGGATATTTCTTACTAAAGAAGAAGTTAAATCTAAATGATTGACATTGAACATACAGGTTAAAAAATAAGTCTGTCAGTATATTTTATTTTATCTCAATTTTACGCTCTATTTACAGTAAATCTCATGTTCCATGTCACATCACAGGATATTCAGAAGGAATAATGATTTTCCAAAGCACTAATTTTCATTTTCTTTTGGCAGAAATTTATAGCTTCGCTCATTTATTTATGAATAATGCACAAATATGTTATGCAGATGTATGCAGATGGGTTTTTCCCTCTTCTGATCTTACAGTTCACACACAGAACTTTAGAGGACAGGATGTCATATCAAATACAACTGCAGAATCTCTGAGCTGGCAGGGGCCGCAGAGATCATGTAGCCTAGTATTGTCCCAACTTTGTTTATCTGCAAAGCACGTTCCTGATTTTTACCATATCCATATTTCATCTGAATTATTATTTACTGAAAAATTCTTTAAATCAGCCAAACATGCTGTTTTTAAAAATAAATTTTAAGTCATTACTGTAAATGGAAAACAAGAATCACTTGTCATAAGTAGAAGGTAACAATAAAAAAAAGTATATAACTACAGTTCTTTCCAATGGGTCATGCAGTTGTTTAGTTACTGTAAAAGTTCATTGAAAGAGAAAATCATGAAAATTAAACATATACACTTTCAACATTGTACTTTGGTTTTAGATGCATACACAAGTACTTATTCACCAATCTTTGGACTAAAAATGTTTTGGTTTCTCTAATTTTCTTTATTCCTTTCCATTTTCATAAAAACTGATTTCTGCTCTCATTTTTATTATTGCTTTCCTTATATTACTTTGGAGCCCTGGTGGCACAGTGGTTAAGAGCTACAGCTGCTAACCAAAAGTTTGGCAATTCAAACCCACCAGCTGCTCCTTGGAAACCCTATGGGGCAGTTCTATTTTGTTCTATAGGGTCGCTATGAGTTGGAATCCACTCAATGACAACAGGTTTTTTTTTTTTTTAATATTATTTTGAGTTTAATTTGATCATCCTTTTCTAGCTTCTTAAGGTGAAAGGTTAGAACATTGATGACTTCCCGAACAGAAATTTGTTTTCTCACAGTTTAGGAGCCTAGAAGTTCAAATTCAGGGCGCTGGCTCTAGGGGAAGGCTCTCTTTGTCTGCTCTCGGGTAAATTCCTTGTCTCAGCTTCTCTAGCATTCTTCTTGGTGTTCCTTGGAGATCTCTATGTGGCATCTATCTTTCCCCCATTTGTACTTGCTTGCTCTGTGCCTAATCTGTTCTTTTTATATCTCTAAAATCCTTAGGTTTAAGACACACCGTACACTGATAAAGATTCATTAACATAACAAAGAAGAGCCTATTCCCAAATGGGATTACTCCACAGGTATAGGGGTTAGGAGTCCAACACATATTTTGGGAAGACACAATTCAATCCATAACAATAATGCTGTTCTAGTCTTGTATTCCTTACTGATTTTCTTTCTACTATAACCTCCCAAGAGAGAAGTGTGAAATTGCCAACTATAATTGTCTATTTCTTCTTCCAGCACTTTCAGTCTTTGCTTCATGTAATTTGAAGCTCTGTTATTAGGTGTATACATACTTTGGATTATTATGTCTTATTGGTGAATTGAACTTTTTATCATTATAAAATGCCCTTCTCTATCCTTGCTAATCTTCCTTGTCTTCAAGTCTACTCTGTCTGATATTAATGTAGCCACTTCAGTTTTCCTATGTTATTTATTTTTCAAATATTCTTTTAACCTATCTATGTCTTAATATTTCAAGTGCATTTCTTGTAGACAACTTGTAGAGTTTTGCTTTTTTTTTTGTTCAGTTTGACAGTCTCTGACTTTTAATTGGAGTGCGTAGACCATTAATAATTAGTGTAACTATCAATATCTTGTTGCCATCAAATCAATTCCAACTTATAGCAACCCTGTAGGACAGAGTAGAACTGCCCCATAAGGTTTCCAGGGAAGAGCTGGTGGATTTGAACTGCTGACCTTTGGGTTAGCAGCTGAGTTCTTAATACAGGTGAGATTAAATATATCATCTTAATAATTTTCTATCATCCATTCGTTCTTTGTTTCTTTTTCCTTCTTTTCATACCTTTCTCTGGATTAACTGAGCAGTTGTCAGCATTTCCTTTTATATATACTATTGGCTTCTGGTTATAATTGTTTTATATTTTTAGTAGTTACGTCAGGGTTTATGATACCCATCTTGAAGTTATCACATTTTACCTTTAAATTATAATATACACCTTAACATATAATGAAAGATCTTTAGAACAGTATACTTCCATTCCCCCCACCCTTTAGGATGCAGTTCTCATATTTTTTCTACTTAACGTCATAAAACATTTTTTGTTTCAAATAGTCAATAACCTTTAATGGAATTTACAAAACAAGAAAAGATATACTTACCTACATATTTACTATCTGTAGTTCTCCTTATTCTTTTATGTAGACCTCAGTTTCCATTCGTATTACTTTTCTTTAGCCTAAGAATTCCCATTAACATTTCTTGTAGTGCACCTCTCACAGGGCATAGATTTTGTTTTCCTAAAAGAGTTACTATTTTGCCTTTATTTTGAAGGATGTTTTTGCTGAGTAAAGAATACTGGTTGTCATTTTTTGTTTTTGTTTTTCCTTCAGCACTGTAAAGACACTATTCTTTGTCTTTTGGCTTATATTGCTTCTGATGAGAAATCTGCTGCAATTCTTATTTTGTTCTTCAGTATGTAATGTTTCCTTTTCTCTGGGCTGTTTTTAAGACTATTTCTTTATCACTGGTTTTTAATAATTTGAATATCATGTGCCTTGATGGAGTTTTCTTTTTGTTTGTCTTTCTTAGCATTATTGAATTTCTTGATTTGTGAATTTATAATTCTCATCAAATTTCCTAGACATGTGTACCTTTAAATCTTTAACCGTATTTATAATAGCCGCTTAAAGTCCTTGTCTGCTAATTTGATCATCTCTGTCATTTCTGGGTCTGTTTTTATTAACTGATTTTCCTCCTGGTTATGAGTCACATTCTTCTGCTTCTCTGAATGTGTAACAATTTTTGATTGGATGCTACATTGTGAATTTATGTTGTTGAGTGTTGGATTTTTTTTGTCTTTAAGCAGTGCTGGATTTTGTTCTAGGTTAAATTAATTTTGGTTTGGTTCGATCTTTTCAATTTCGTTTTAAAAGTTTTGTTAAAACTGGTTTAGATTAACCCTTACTCTAGGGTTAATTTAGCCCTATTTCTAGGGTGGGGTCCTTTTGAGGTCTCTACAGAATTCTACATGTGCTTAAACATCGTTCTCTACTCTGGCTGGTCAGAGCTGAAGTTCTCCCAGCTCTGGGTGAGCTTAGGGACTTGTTTAGCTTACAGGTTCCTAGGTTCATGGAGCTTTACCTATGCATGTATGGCTCAGTGTTCAGCAATAGACTTGAGGGGATTCCTCTACAGGTTTCTGAGCTCTTTGTTTGCTTAGCTCCCTCCAATTTCTGCTTCTTCAACTCAGAGGTTCTAGTGAACTCTGCTTAGTCTTGCCTGCCTTGCACTGTTGTCTGAAAAGGGAATCCAGGCAGAAAGGACAATTGTAAGGCTCATCTTATTTGTTTTCCTTCTTTCAATGCACTGCTTGTTGTCCAGTGTTTGAAAACAGTTGTTTCACGAGGATTTGTCCTTGTTTTCTGGTTGCATACAGAGGGAGAACAAGTCCTATTTCAGTAATTCCATCATGGCTGGAAGCAGAAGTCTCTTCCCTTTTACCTTTTACTATAGTCCTCGCTTCAGGTTGAGGTTTTAATTTTAATGACTGTATATGTATTTAATTTCAATGATTATGCTCTTCATCTCTTGTACTGATTGATGGATTTTTAAAAATCTACCTCATCCTATTTTGAATGTGGTTTGTTTCTTGCTCATGTTTTAGGTACCTTGTTTTCTCCATATATTTAAAATATCATTAGTTTATATGTGATATTTCCAACCTCTGAAAATAGTAGGACTAATTCTGTTATTTGAGGTTTATGCTGAGTATAGCTTACAGTGCCTTGATTCCTTGTGTGTCCTGTAATTTGAGGTTCTGCACTCATATTTGATGGCACCTTATTTGTGGGAATCCTTTACATCTCTACAGAAAATTTTCTTTTGCTTCTTCCAGGCTCTCAAAGTGTTAATAACCTAAGATTGCATCAAGGTAATTTACTAGATTGAGGTTTCCTGGACCACAGAAATGGTGCAAATTATAATACCAGGCATGCACCAGGGCAAGCTGCTGTTATAAATTCCTAGGGAGACTTTTTTCCTTTTACCTAGAGCCCTAACACCGAAAGGTGAACTTTTCCCTTTAATTCACACTTTTACTGAGGATGTAACCTTTCCAGATGTGGAGGTTTGTCTCAGTTCCAAGTCTTCAAAATTCATGGACCCACCACTTCAATTCCTGGTTTCCACTGGTGTTTAAAAAACGAGCTTGTAAGTTACTGAGACTGGTAAACGCTGCAAGAATAGTCACAGAGTCAATGTCAATTGCCACTTTTATTTCTAGCTCCTTTTGTTTTTGGCCTCTAATATCAACATTATTAATTATTACCCTGGGTGGTAAAAGGGTTAATGCGCTCAGTTGTTAACTGAAAGGTTAGAGGTTCAAGTCCACTCAGAAGCATCTTCAAAAAAAGGCCTGGTGTTCTACTTCTGGAAAACCAACCACTAAAAACCCTATGGAGTGCAGTTCTACTCTGACACACATAGGGTCTCCGTGAGCCAGAACTGACTCAACGGTAACTGGTTTAGTAGTAAGCTCAGTCCTATATTTAAAAGAATGTTTATATTTAGTTCAAGATGTCTGGGTGACTTCCAGTGGGAGGATTCTTCAGCCTAGCTAGAACACCATAATGCTTGGAAGGCAAGCCTTTCCCTTCAATTCTTCACATGGTTGGCACCTTCTCTTCCTTTGGGTTTCATCTCAAATACCAAAATCCTATCTAAAGCAGCCATTTCCCCCAGCTAGTTATTTTCTATCATGTTATTCTTTTTATTTCTTTCTCATCACAGTCTGCAATAATCATTTTCCAAAGGAGTTTCCCATGTTCTTTGTCTCCCCCGCTAGCATGTAAGAGCCATGTGTATAATGAGTCTCTCCATTTTCTCCTGTGTTTGCAGCCCCAATCACAGTGCATATCACAGAATAAGCA
This sequence comes from Trichechus manatus latirostris, assembly GCF_000243295.1. Lineage (NCBI taxonomy): Eukaryota > Metazoa > Chordata > Mammalia > Sirenia > Trichechidae > Trichechus > Trichechus manatus. The sequence goes on along the minus strand of NW_004444083.1, from coordinate 2,107,097 downwards.
CTCACATCTTTGTTGTATGAGTAACTTTTTCTTGAAGCAAATATAAATGAGGAAATATGTACACACCATAAAATATATTTCTAAAAAATCAGATTATATCAGCAAGTGCAACGTGTATGCTTAGAACTCCCAGTTCTTTGTTCATGCCTCATGGTCTCAAAGTAGCAAGAAGTTAGGAGAAGCATTGCTCTTTAGTTATCTCAGAGACGGAGGGCTGAGTTAAGGCCTCATTGCTGCCCACCAATAGGATAAATTTTTCCCAGAATCAGGAACAGACCTACCCTCAATCATTTAAACTCCCTACAAGTGGGGATAACTCAGGTACCTTGAAAGATGTGGTAGCCTAAAAGACAACAGGTGTTTCTATTTCGGTGTGACTTCCATAATGGATCCTGAAGCTGTTACTCTCTTTATCAAATAAAGAAAAGTAAGAAAAATGATTCTTATTTCAATATGTTAAGTCTTTACGGAATTTTTAGTAAGAGTTATGGAAATGTCCCTCATACTTATCCTCAGAGAGCAGCCTAAAAATGTCTTCAAGACCTGATATTTCCCCATCCCCAAGGAGAATTAAGAGTGCCAATGTTACTTGTTTTCATCTTGCTTCCATCTTGAGTGGGCAGTAGCTGTTTCCCAGGGAATCAATTTTGTATTTAGCTATTTTGACACATCAATTCCCATAATAATGACTCTGAGTTTAGAAAATGTAATCTAAATCTGACTAATTTTTCCTCCTACACACGCTGGGGGTTCTCTTGATTTAATATAATTCCCAAGCTATTCGTAACAGGTTTCTCTTGGGACAAAAGCTCCTGGAGTAAAGGCAACCATATACCCTAACGTGAAACAACAACAACAACAACAACAAAGCAAACATTTATTGAGTTCTTACAATGGGCTAGGCACTAAATTAAGAGCTTTATGTACCTTTCTTTATTTAAACCTTAAAAATCCTCTTATGATGTAAGTACTATTATTCCTACCTGCAGAAGAGTAAAAGGCGGTAAACGGAGATTAAGGAATGTGGTCTAGGTGACACAAGGAGAAATTTAATGAGCTGAGTCTCCTACATTACAATACTCTGCAAAAGAACTATTGAAATAACAATACCACAGTGTTCCTTTGCAATTATACTGCCATGATTAAGTCATGCATCTAAAGGGCCAGAACTTGCAGAACACGGTGTCCTTGAAAAGATCTTTAGAACAGACAAAAATGAAAAACACTTAAAAAAAAAATCACTTCCAACTTTCTTTTACAAATGCATATTAACCCAGGGAAGTCATTTGTTGTCTCAGGAATTCAGTTCTTGCATCAATAAAGTCCCTTTATGTTTAAGATACAGAATAAACCCTAGCTAAGATACAAACTCAGGTCCCATGGTTCCTATTTAGTAGAAGAGATGATCCACTCACCTATGGTTTGGGCAGGTGCTCCCCTCCATGTCTCTGCCCCTTGCCACGTCTGGGGTATTTTCTTCATTGGAATGTTCTTCTGCTTCCTCATGGGGGCTGCTTTTGAAAAGGAAGTCTTCAAGTTCTCCAACACCTTCTTCTCTTTGATCTGTTTCAATCTGAATTAAAGGCACTTCCCTTGAGCATGGTGATCGCCTGGTGTGGTTTGGAGGGATAGCATCATGGCATATGGAAGTTTCTTTTTTAGAATCTATGCTCTTGTGGTTCGTAAGAGAAGCAGCTTTGCTTTGAGATGACTCTGAGGAATGTTTGCTTTCAGTAAGCGAGTCTTTCCTCGGGCAGTCAACAGACTCCTGAACAAGCAGAGTTGGCCCACTTTGCACTCTGCTGGAAGCTAATCCATTTGCACACTTCTCCCCTTGCATGGGAGAGCCAACGGAAACAGGCTCAGCATCAACTGCCTCACCATCGTCCACTATGATTTTGTTCTTTCGCATGAGGGCCTCAATGGAGTTTGCCCATGTTTCGTGAATTAACATGTTTGTGATCTGGTCAGTCCCACCTCTTCGATATAAGCAAGAGTCAGATTTACAGAGACCTGAGGAAGAAGCACTGCTAACCGGCTGCACACTCAGGAAATCTTGCTGGCTGTTTTGTGCAAAGCTATCTAAGGAGTTGGCTTTGACAGGTGCATTCACTGTTAACCTGGTGCATGGCAATCGGCTATCTGGTATGGACGACTGTCTATAACAAAATGGGGATCTCAGAGGGGGAGGCAGTAGGCTAGCAGTCCAATCCTGGCTGCTGCTTCTGGATGATGGGTTGTCTTTGCTTTCCCTTTCAATGTCCTTCAGCATGTACCTATAGAACTCCTCGGTTATACTCTCTGTGCTGGACTGCTTGGAGGGGCAGCTTGGCCTCACACTCAGATGGTCATTTTTCCAGCACGCCTGTTGCATAGCTGAGGTCAGAATGCTGCTGGCGTTCTTGCCGGCATAGTAGTCCAGCAGTAGCTCAAAGCCTCTCCCTTCATTTTCCATCTGGTTCACCATGAACCTGGAGAACTCGTCGGTGATGCTTTCACAGCTGGACTGTTTGGAGACAGAGCTGGCCCTGCTCACCGGCTGACTTAAGGTACTCATTAAACCCAGGCTATTTACATAGGCCCTGCTGTCAGCGTCCTCCTCTGGAATGCTTTCACAACTGGAGGCCTTCAGCCTGTTCCACCGGTCGCCAAGTAACCGATTCCGAGGATAGCTCTGGGCTTGCCAGACGCCGTCCACCATGGAGAACTCCGTTAAGTTCATGATCTTGGCTGCCACCTCATTTGCAAAGATATTGACAGAATCTGGGACATCCTCGAGGTTCATAGATTCATCCACAACCCTGTTCATCAATTTCTCTTTCAGCTCAGGGTGCTCATCCGTTTTCCTCTTGATCTCGCTGAGCCGTGGTGGCTTGTGTTTTCTGACTGTGGTCCCGCTGGTCTGGCTCTCCTTCTTCCTCTTCAAGGTTCGGCAGGATAAGTTTGGTGTAACCAGAAACTCGTTCCCTCTTTTCCACGCACAAAACCAGGGTTGTTTTCCATTGGAGTTGTCAAGGCAAATCGCTGCGATTTCAGTTGCCATGGAGACAACCGTCTCTGCTAATTCTTCCGCAAAGTCTGTAATGCAGCATATGTCTGCATGTTTTGCTTGTAGCATGGGCTGAGTGGGAAGCAGCAAGTCATTCCCTAACAAAGACAGGTTGACTTGAACTTCCTTGTTGAGAGGCATGTCACTACTGCATTTTTCTTGGGTGTTTGGGTTCATACTGTCCTCAGCATCCTGGGATCCCTTTCTGTGTTTATTGGCCATAAGTGCTCTTTCTCCCTCTGGAGAGCCTCTGCATTCATTCTCATTGACACTGGCCATTGGTTGATGGATTTTTGTAATATCGCCCATGGTTCCTTTCAGGTGTATTTCCTTGGGGGGTGTTTTAGCTGTTGAGGAATCGTGCATACTGTGACTATATGACAATTCAGGTTGCAGGGTGGGATTCTTGAAGAGGCCTGGCCTCGTTCTGCCCTTGTTATCTGGTTTTGGATACATGTCATCTACAACTTCTTTAATGGCAAGACTAGTGTTGAGTGGATTGCTAGTTGAATGGCTGCTGGTATATTCAGTGGTTTTTGGCCACGCTTGACTAGCAGCCTGATCGGTTAGCTGGTAGCCTATTTCTGTTTCCCTCCATCTGATGGTCTCCTTAGAAAGGCCAGTAGCACCTTCACCGAGCTGCACAAGACGGCTCATCTTCTTGAACGTGTAGTAGATCACATTGAAGAGCAGTTGATTTGTACTTTCCATTAAGGTGTCCAGAGTATCAGATGGATGCTTAACATCGTTGGGTTCAGTTATTTTATTTTTCTGGTGAACTTCATCAAAGGAATGCTTCAGGATAACATTGGACAGATTCTGTGCCAGTTCATTCCTGAGGACATTTTCTGAGCATAGGGTCTGAGGCCTTGAAGCGGTTTCTATGATTCTCCCGTTCATTGATTCCATGAGGTCTTTGACGCTGCTGTAGGTGTTTGGCCTCATTAAAACCAGCATGGCCTCCTTGAGCAGAGCCTCCGCAATGGCCTCGTTCCCCATCTCCATGCTTTGCTCCATCGTTAAACTACCAAGTGGGGGAATGGCTGCAGAAGCCTGAGCTGTAGACAAGAGGCCACCTGTTGCCACAGGGCACTTCACCTCTTGTGTTTCACCCAGGCCACAGACAGCAACAGCACTTGCTACCTGAGTCATGCCACACAAAGCAGAGGGAAAGGAATATTCACCGAGAGAAGGTTCTTTCAGTTCTTGGGAGGCTTGAGTTCGCAGTGCTTCGTTGCCTCCCAGTGGACTGCCTGATAACAGGGATTCCTGTTCCTTTTTGAGTCTTTCTGTGGCCTGCGGGCTGGAAATGGTTCCAATTACAGTGGCTGCACAAGCTAACACTACTTCTAGGGCACTCTGGGGGTGTCTGCTTGAGTTCGCTCCAGGGTGGACGCTTGGGGTTTCAGTGGAGACTCCTGACTCGGGCCACGAGCAGATTTCTGGCTCAGTGGCAGCATCACTGCCATCTGGACTCTGCACTATGATGATTTGGGGGAGCTCATTCCATGACTGAGGGACTGTGTCTGTTGTGGAACAGCCACTGGGAAGCATGGCACTTCCTACAGAAATACTGACTGCAGATTCCTGGGGTAGTGCAGGCTGAGAATGAGATAACCTACTAAATGCCTCGTGCAGCACAGATTCTGCTAAATTCGTAGCGTACTCGCTGGTTGTGGCTTCTCCATCTTGGATGGGAGGAAGAGATTTTCTTCTGCCTCCAGGGGTTCCTGGCTCTAAGTTGCTGCCATGCTCAGTGATGGTGACACATGCAGAAGGCACATCTTTCTTAACCAACCTGGTGGAATAAGCATCTCCTGGAGTATAGCATGCCTGCGATTTTTCTACTTGACCTTTAACATTCTCTGAACAATAGGAATTGGTGGCTGGTCTCAAACTCCCTACAGCTTCACCTTTCCACCGTGATGTCTTGGCTGAGGGATCCTGGCTCCTCAAGTCTGTTTCTTCTGCTACTTTTTCTAGATATCCTTCTGTTTTAACCAACGGTGTATGATATTTGTTAGTATATTTGTCTTCCAAAGCATAAAGCAATTTTTCCTTGTTGTAATTCCATTCCTCCTGGGTGGCTTCCTTTGGCTTTTTACTTTCCAAAACACTGGCTGAGACATTTATATTTTCAAAACCTAGTAAGGAGAAAATGAAGACCACTGTTAGTTTTTGGGTAGCAAGTTGCCATGGATCTAAAATAATGATCCATTTTTAAAGATGTCTTAAGGCATCAGCTCTCTCTTCTTTCCTTCTTTCTTTCTGCCCCCTTTCCCCCAAATATGGCATATTGAATGTTTCTTCAAGAAAATTGAATCTCGGGAAATGTTTGAATTTTCATTATGGAAATGCCACCTAACCAAATGGCTTCTAATGTGGGACATAAATATAAGGGCTAGAGTGAGAGAAGAGAATGTTTGCAAGCTAAGAACTGGCAGCCATTCTTCAAGCGGAAATCAATGCAAAATAACTGCATCTTAGAAGTTCCCAGTGGCGACAGATAGGGGAGGGAGGATGTTTAAAACCACCTCAGTAACTGGTCTGTTGAAGAGATTTGCTCTCAAGTTTGCATAGGACTTGCCCCAAGGACAGTAGCAACAACAGCTGAGGTGTCCCTTCTTCTCTGGCTGAGAGTGGGTAAGAGGAACCCATTGTTCATTGAGCTGTATTTGAGTCAGCAGAAAGAGCTGGATAAATGAGTGCTAAGCCTTTATGGGGAGCCCTGGTGGCGCAGTGGTTAAGAGCTCAGCTGCTAACCAAAAGGTGGCAGTTCGAATCCACCAGCCACTCCTTGGAAACCCACGGGGCAGTTCTACTCTGTCTTATAGGGTCGCTGCGAGTCAGAGTTTACTCAACAGCAACGGGTTTGGTTTTTGGTTTTGGTAAGCACTTTCTGGAGTCCCTGGGTGGTGTAAACGGTTAATGTGCTTGGCCGCTAACCCAAAGGTTGGAGGTTGGAGTCTACCCAGAGGCACCTTGGAAGAAAGGCCAGGTGATCTACTTCCAAAAACATGAGCCTTTGAAAACCTCAGGGAGCCCAGTTCTACCCTGATACACATGGGGTCACCGTCAGTAGGAATCCACTCTATGGCAACTTTTTTTTTTTAAGCACTTTCTTGGGTTATCTCCTTCTGCCCTTACAAGAATCATTTGTTCTAGACATTATTAAACTCCAAACTACATATAAAGAAACAGGGCTCAGAAAGATTAGATACTTGACCCCAGGTTACATAGGCTCAAAGTGGGAGAGCTAGGATTCAAATTCAGGCTCCAAACCAGTACGAGGTTTTTAGGGATGTCTTAGGGAAGTTAACTTTCTCCCCCAGTGATATTCCCCATCTCTTGTCAGGCAGGAGGATTTCCCTTTAAAGCACACAGATTTCCTTCAGCATCCCTAAAGCATCTTCGGGGAGTCTGGAGCCATCCAACCATTAAGACTATTATGGGCATTAGTCAGCATCTTTCACTCCCTTCTCTTACCCTTCTCCTCCCCTGCCTAGACTTAGAAGGTGGAGAATGTGATGTGTCAGCCAAACTGACGCGGCCTGCCAGAAACTTTTCTGAAGCTTCACCCAGACATTTTTATACAATGACTAATTTCAGGATGCACGTCAGTTTTATTGGAAAGTTCTCACCGTTCCGATATTCTTCCACTTCACTTTCCTCCTCTAAGTGCTCCGATGCGGTGAGAAAGTCTTCCTCAATTGAGGACAAGGAACAGTTAGTGTCATCCTCCAGTTTCAAGGTGCTTGTTTCCACGTGGAGCTGCCGCTCCTGCACCAGTTCCAGGCCGATCAAAAATTTGTTGATTTCAAAGATGATGCTGTTGGTACTATTTGGTCTGTTCCCTCTTGCACACTGGACCAAGCAAATATCTGGCAGCCAAGGACACTAGAAGTGGAGAGCAAAGAAGGCATTTGTTGACAGAGGAAATAAAACACTGTTGCTTCTGACCTTTCTCCTTCCACCAAGCTCTTTTAGAAGCAGTAGGGACCTTTAAAATATTTGAAATATCTTCTGGGCTTATATTGATGAACTCCTTGAAAAAATTTTAAATGATGTTTGGGAACACAAGGGTACCTAGGAGAAATTTTGACTTAGGGGAAAATTGAACAGTCATATCAGATGTTTTTGTTTTCCTCTTTTGATTAAATTGAGTTCCAGGGTCTCTGATCAACATTTTTTTCTGTCTTGGTTTTAGTAAAACCTCTGCCAGTACTTCAGATGTGTAGCAAGCATTCTATCAACGACATTCAGATTTTATAATTGTATTGCTCATCTGAAGAAGTGGCAAACATGAAATTTAAGAAATCAGATGGAAGTGAACTATCTCTGAAAGATCAGCATGTGGGGAAAGCTATGATGAAGAAGCCCAGATCATTGGATGGGGTCCCAGATAGACCTAGTAATTCTGCTCAGTTCTAGAATTACAACCACATTGCTTTTCTCCACCACTCATTTTCACTACTCATTATTGTCGTTCACTAAAATAACAATAAAAACACTTTCCCTTGCTTGTGTACAGATTACTAGCAAATCACAAGCGTGCCTTGGCATCAGGATTTCCATTTTGTATAAGAGGAATAATACGCTCATTTAATTTTTAAGAGAAAATTCTTTGAATCAAAACAAGAGTTAATGGGCAGGAGAGCTGAGTTAATTTATCTCAAAGTGCAATTTGAAATGCTTTGGGGAAATATTTTATGCCTAAATGTTCACTTTATAAAAAAGATTATTTAAATCATGCTTATCCATGGTTGAAGTTAATTGGGTCTAATACTAGTTAACTTGCCATTTTGGAATCCTCATTCCTGAAGGTGTGTGTGTGTGCGTACATGCCAAGAAATACACACACATCCACCACCCGCTGCTTTCGAGTCGATTCCGACTCATACCCACCCTATAGGGCAGAGTGAGTTTCTAAGGATTTCTAAGGCTGTAATCTCCCTGCCCCACACTTTTTTTTTTTTTTTAAATTGTATTCTAGATAAAGGTTTACAGAACAAACTTGGTTCTCATTAAACAATTAATACACATATTGTTTTGTGACATTGGTTGCCAACCCCACGACATGTCAACACTCTCCCTTCTCCACCTTGGGTTCCCTATTACCAGCTTTCCTGCCCGCTCCTGCCTTCTAGTCCTTGCCCCTGGGCTGGTGTGCCCACTTAATCTCATTTTGTTTTATGGGCCTGTCTAATCTTTGGCTGAAGGGTGAATCTCAGGAGTGACTTCATTACTGAGTTTAAAGGGTGTCCGGGGGCCATACTCTCAGGGTTTCTCCAGTCTGTTAGGCCATTAAGTCTGGCCTTTTTTTTTTTTGTGAGTTAGAATTTTGTTGTACATTTTTCTCCAGCTCTGTCCAGGACCCTGTATTGTGATCCCTGGCAGAGCAGTCAGTGGTGGTAGCCGGGCACCATCTAGTTGTGCTGGAATTAGTCTGGTGGAGGCTGTGGTAGCTGTAGTCCATTAATCATTTGGACTAATCTTTCCCTTGTGTCTTTGGTTTTCTTCATTCTCCCTTGCTACAGATGGGGTGAGACCAGTGGAGTATCTTAGATGGCCGCTCACAAGCTTTTAAGACCTCAGACGCTACTCACCAAAGTAGAATGTAGAACATTTTCTTTATAAACTATGTTATGTAAGGACGTAATCTTTATGGAAGCAGACTGCCACATCTTTCACCCGAGGAGCGGCTGGTGGGTTCAAACCACAGACCTTTCTGTTAGCAGCCGAGGGCTTAATCACTGTGCCATCAGAGCTCCTTCTACATACACATAGACATGCATATTCTGTTTCTTAAAATAGAGTATCTTTTTCTTACATGAATATCATTTAATAATCGTTGATTGAATATAATCAGAGCAATTCTAGGAGAGATGACTATTGTGGGGTTTCCATTAACGTTACCCAAAGAAGTTGGTCTTTGTCCCTGGTTCCTGAGAGATAACCTCTAAAACCTTGGACTTTTCCAGGTGAATGAAGTGTCTTTGCTATTAAAGGAGTTTCCAGACCACACCTGAGAATTTATGCTAATGAATGGGGGCTGACTGGCCAGAAAGACCACATTTTGATAGCAGCTTGTTGATTCCCTCATGGGGCCTACTGGAATGTTAGCTATTCCCTCAGGACTAATTTGAACTTCCCCAATTACCCAGCTCAAGTGGCCTCTGCCAATCTTTCCATCTTTACTTTTGGATTAACAGGTAACCAACCTTTACTGGGACTAAGCAGCCATGCTGAGAATATCCCTATACAAGTAGGTGGTAGCTATGGCTGGCTAGGATGGGATTCAGTGTTGAAGCTGCCCCAGCCTTTCTGGTCTATTAAAATACATGGACTGTGCTACCTACAAAATGATTTAAGGACTTTAGGGGATGGTAGAAGGGTGAAGTGATATGTAGGAAATATAGGGACCCTTGGAATAAAGAATAAAATGTTTGACTGTTGTAACTCACAGGAAATTCTTGGCTAGTTCTTACATAGGAAAGGTATGCAGAATTTTGAATGCCTTTTTGATGAATGATCTTTAATGAGTCTTTGGCAATTCAACTCTACCTGACCCCAATGAATATCTGTGTTGCTTTTATGACCCAATATCCATTTGTCCTTCTTCTGGTTTTCATACCCTAATGTCCCTGCAGGGCACCATTTCCTGCCTCACGTGATTCCAGAAACAACAACAACAACAACGACAACAACAACAAAACGTAGTTGCCGAGTTGACTCTGACTCATGGTGACTACATGTGTGTCAGAGTAGAGCTGTGCTCCATAGGGTTTTCAATGACTGATTTTTCAGAAGAGATTGCCAGGCCTTTCTTCTGAGGTGTCTCTAGATGGTCTCAAACCTCCAACCTTTAGCAGCTGAGCGCTTAACTTTTTGCACCCCAGAGCCTGATCTGGGATGCCGGGAGGCTGAGGAACTTGGCCAGTAGCCAAGAGTATGGATTCAGATTCCGGCAAGAGGAATGAGGGAGAGTCCATGACCACCTCAAGTATAGAGGGGCCACCAGCTGCCCAGCTAGGAGGAATGGGGCTGGGGAGGAGGGGAGGCTGGGGTAGGAAATTGAAAGTATTTTGCATAATGACCTGGTCTTTGGAACCTCGCGTATCAATAGGTGTACGTTTCCTTTGTGCTGAAGTTAATTTTCTGTCATGTTTAGTTAAGAATACTACCTGGGATTCATCAGAGTGTAACAAGTTCAACTCAAGGTCAGAACTAATTAACATCAGTTTTCAGAACGATACTGGAATAGAGCTGAGATTTCCCAATAATAATTGTGCTTGTCAAAAGCTAGGAAAAGTGTTCTATAAAACAGAGTCACTTTTCACAAAATTTTGTTATGCTGAAAAGAAAATGGGAATGGATTCTTCACACTCTACTGTAAGTATTTCCAAGAATAAGTCAGCATACCGAGCACTGTGTATAATTTATTGACAAACAACAAATTACTAAGGATTCATGTAAGATTTACTCTGTCCCAGCCTTGTTAGGAGCTACAAAGTCAGGGGTATCTGATTATCTAGAAATAAACCCTCCTCGCTGTATTAATTGTTAATTGATCTATCATATTGCTTTTAAAACAATGTACTTTGAACTTGGGAGATGAAATCTTTTTGAAACAGGATTTTCAGGGGAAATACAGTTTCAACTGTATTTTTTTGCAAAATGTTGGGTTTCCTAAAATATTTACCCTGCCAATGTTTTTCAAAACAAAAACTAAAGTTTATTTTCAACAAAGTGCTTTTCACTTATTTAATCTCATAGGAATTCCAGTATTCTCGTGCTCATAAACAACCTGTACATAGATCAAGAGGCAGCCGTTCAAACAGAACAAGGAGATACCGGGTGATTTAAAATCAGGAAAGGTATGCATCAAGGTTGTATCCTTCCACCATACTTATTCAATCTGTATGCTGAGCAAATAGTCTGAGAAGCTGGACTATATGAAGATGAACGTGACATCAGGATTGGAGGAAGACTCATTAACACCCTGTGATATGCCGATGACACAACGTTGCTTGCTGAAAGTGAAGAGGACTTAAAGCACTTACTGATGAAGATCAAAGACTACAGCCTTCAGTATGGACTATGCCTCAACATAAAAAAAAAAAATCCTCACAACTGGACCAATAAGCAACATCATGACAAATGGAGAGAAGACTGAAGTTGTCAACGATTTCACTTTCCTTGGATCCATAATCAACACCCACCAAAGCAGCAGTCAAGAAATCAAAGGACGCATTTCATTGGGCAAATCTAGTGCAAAAGACCTCTCTAAAGTGTTAAAATGCAAAGATGTCACTTTAAGGACTAAGATGTGCCTGACCCACGCCATGGTGTTTTCAAACGCCTCATCTACATGCAAAAGCTGGGCAATGAACAAGGACGACCCAAGAAGAATTGATGCCTTTGAATTACAGTGTTGGTGAAGAATATTGAATATATCATGGACTGCCAAAAGAATGAAAAATATGTCTGGGAAGAAATACAGCCAGAGTGTTCCTCAGAAGCAAGGATGACGAGACTACATCTCACATACTTTGGACATGTTATTAGGAGGGATCAGTCCCTGGAAAAGGACATCATGCTTGGTAAAGTAGAGGGTCAGTGAAAAAGAGGAAGACTCTCAGTGAGATAGATTGACACAGTGGCTGCAACAATGGGCTCAAGCATAACAAAGATTGTGAGGATGGCACAGGACCTGGCAGTGTTTTGTCCTGTTTTACATAGGACCGCTATGAGTCAGAAGTGACTCAACGGCACCTAACAACAACACAACATGGACTGCCAGAAGAACGAACAAATCTGTCTTGGAAGAAGTACAGCCAGAATTCTCCTTAGAAGCGAGAATGGTGAGACTTCATCTCCCGTACTTTGGACATATTATCAGGAGGGTGAACAAAAAAGAGGAAGACTCTCATTGAGATGGATTGACACAGTAGCTGCAGTGAGGGGCTCAAAAGTAGCAATGATTGTGAGGATGGCGCTGGACCCAACAGTGTTTGGTTCTGTTGTACACAGGATCTCTATAAATTGGAACTGACTCCATGGCACCTAACAACAATCTCATTCTCAAAAAATACCGTTTGCTGTCAAGTCGACCCTGATTCAAGGCAACCCCATGTGTGTCAGAGAAGAGCTGTGCACCATAGAGTTTTCAACGGCTGATTTTTCAGAAGTAGATCGCCAGGGCTTTCTTGTGAAGCACCTCTGGGTTGACTTGAAACTCCAACGTTTTGTATAGTAACCAAACTTGTTAACCGTTTCTGCCATCCAGAGACTTCTATCTCATTCTCAAGGTAATCCTATAAAGTAGAAATCATATTATCCCAATCTCATAGACTGGCAAACTGAGGCTCAAAAAGATCCAGATCTGCTGACTTCAAATAAGAAATGACTTTCATTCCATTATGCTACTTCTCTGACTAGCAAGATTCAAGTTACTATAAATAGTGAAATTCTTGCTTCATTAATGAAAACTGTCACCCAATGTGCATGTACGTACTTAGCCTAAGCTATGAGGGCAAGGGATAATATTTGTCCTCTCCCTCCATGCAGTAGGACAGGGGCAAAGGTTTTGGCTCCCAGGAGCATTAGTTTCTACTTGGGCTACTACACCTGGAGTTTCATTTGTTATACTGATGTGTCCTATCCTAAAGAAAGACACGGCAGTCTGCTTCCATAAAGATTTACAGCCTTGGAAACCCTATGGGGCAGTTCTACTCTGTCCTATAGGGTCGCTAGGAGTCTGAATCAAGTCAATGACAGTGAGGTTTTTGTTTTTTTGGTGGGTGGGCGAATCCTAAACCAAACAAACCAAAGCAATTGTTGTCAAGTCAATTCCGACTCATGGCGACCCCATGCGTTCCATCCTAGATGAAGCAAAACCTTTTTACTGGTGAGGCAGGAGCTCAATGCCAGGAAGTAGCAGCAGAGGAAATACAGGCCTGGTGCAGAAATGCTCTCAAAACTCAGGTTTGAATATTATTTCTGCTCTTCATGGTTTTGCCTAATATAAAGAGAAGGTACTTACAGCCATTATCTGTTGTGATCATCAAGGTTGTGTGTCAGCTTGGCTGGGCCATGATTCTCAGTGGCTTGGTAGTTATGATATAGTTTGGCAGTTGTGTTATAATGTGATCACCTCCATGATGGGATCTGCCGTGAATAGCTAATCAGTTGAAAGGGAGTTTCCTTGTGAGCGTGGCCTGTATCTAATATAGGTGGACTTTCTAGCAAGGCTCGCGAGCTTTTGCCCATTCTGGATCCTGCAGCTGGCTCCTGTTCATCTGACCTCAGGTTCTTGGGACCTGAGCTAGCAGCTTGCCTGCTGATCTTGGGATTTGTCAGTCTCCAAGGTCTGGATCTTGGGTTCGCCAACCCCTGCAGCCTGACCCACAGAATTGGAACTTCCCAGCCTCTACAACCACTTGAGCCATTTCCTTGATATAAATTTCTCTATGTCTATGTCTTAGTCATCTAGTGCTGCTATAACAGAAATACCACAAGTGGATGGCTTTAACAAAGGGAAGTTTATTTTCTCACAGTCCAGTAGGTTACAAGTCCAAATTCAGGGCATCAGCTCCAGGAGAAGGCTTTCTCTCTCTGTCGGCTCTGGAGGAAGGTCCTTGTGGTGCATCAGTTTTCCTTTGGTCTGGGAGCATCTCAGCGCAGTAACCTCTGGTCCAAAAGACATGCTCTGCTCCCGGCACTGCTTTCTTGGTGGTATGAGGTTCCCATGTGACTCTGCTCGCTTCTCTCTTTTATATCTCAAAAGAGATTGTCTTAAGACACTATCCAATCTTGTAGATGTCATCAGTATAACCTCATCATAGTGATAGAGTTTATAACACATAAGGAGATCACATAGAACCTCATCATAGTGGTAGAGTTTACAACACATAGGGAAATCACATCAGGTTACACAATCATACAATACTGGGAATCAT
>NW_004444083.1:2086598-2092987 GCF_000243295.1 Trichechus manatus latirostris | reverse complement strand
TACACACATATATATATATTAGATAGATGCTTCACTGGTTTTGCTTCTCTAGAGAACCCAACCTAAGACATCTGTGTCTCGTTCAGAAGCCGAAACTTCCCACTAAGGAAATGTGCTCTTAGAAAGACTGAGAAAAATTGTTTTCTGGTCTTGATTAGCAAACCCTAATATGCTGTATGTAGATCTTTATGAAGCCTCTGGTATAGAGCAAGAAAGAGTGAATGAACTTCTAGGATTTTTGAGAGTTTGAAGGGTTGAAGAACAAAAGATTTAAAAAACTACCAGCAAAACTAAAAGAACAATTTAGAGGAACATAGATGCTCATCATTTTAATCTGTAGCTGTATTACGTATCATTGTCAGTATACCTAATTTTGCATATTAGCTACCTTTTATACAGTGTGCCTTTAGAACTCTTTTATATATTGTTCCTGGGAACTGATCAAACAAATTTACCTATTTTTCTCCAAAGACAGTATTATAATAAATTACCTAATGGTGATGAGTTATCAGTACACTGAATGATAATAATAGTATTTTAGGTCCTATGTTATTTTTAGGAGGAATTTTATTCCTTTGGGTCCAGGAAACTCCCTTTCCATCCTTGAGCTTGCTATCCTGTATTTATTTGCTTGACTGGTTTGTTATCTCATAGGAATAAATAAAGGAGCCCTGGTGATGCAATGGTTAGGCACTTGGCTGCTAACCGAAAGGTTGGTGGTTCGAACCCACCCAGTGGCTCTGTGGGAAAAAGACCTGGTGATCTGCTCCCTTAAAGATTATAGCCTAGAAATCCTACGGGGCAGCTCTGTGTCACATGGGGTCGCTATGAGTTGGAATTGACTTGACGGCACCTAGCAACAACAACAAGGGATAGATAACATTCCAAAAGATGAAATTGTTGGATTCTGGGACCACACAGTATGGATTGGAATTTTGGTATTATTTCTGAAACAGAAGACAATTCTGTTTTTGACTGTCCAATGGATATGTGGAAAACCAAGCTAACTAACCAATGCCTAGGGTGCTCACTCTAGTTCAACTTAGCGCCATGAATTTGAAAAGATAAATGTTAGGAGCTGACATAAGGGAAGCTCCATCAAACTCTGGGTGGCAATATTTAGGAGAAATACAAATGAAGACTATACTTGAATACAAAGAAATCTTTGATTCTTATACTATAACCAAAACTAAACCCGCTGCCATTGAGTCAATTCCAACTCATAGCAACCCTATAGACAGAGTAGAACTGCCCCATAGGGTTTCCAAGGAGCGGCTGGCGGATATGAACTGCTGACCATTTGGTTGGCAGCCACAGCTCTTAACTACTACGACACCAGGGCCCCCCTTATACTTTGAGAACTTATATATAGCATCTGTTTCTGGTTCATGCTGATTCGTGCTGAGAGTTGTTCACAGATAATACATCACTTGTGAGCCGCTTATGAACAGCTTCTATTTCTTACCTGTGAAACTTCAAAATCTGCCTGGAGATTTCCAGATGTTAACCCACTTAGTAGGACAATCTCATCTTCTTTTGGCTGTTGGATGTTCATGGAGCTGATAAGTTTTGGAAGATCTGGTGAAATGTTGACCAATTTCTATAGGACAAGAATCTTTATTAGTGTAGATGATTTAACTTTCAAAATACTACCCCTCAATTTTTTTCTTCTTTTTTTAATATTATTTTTGATAAAATATACATAACAAAATATTACACCCATTCAACATTTTCTACAAGTACAATTCAATGACATTAGTTACATTCTTTGCATTGTGTTACCATTCCATTCTCTCTACCCATATTTTTTCATCACCATTAACTTAGACTTTCTGTCTCCAAAACTTCCCCTCTGTGTTTTAGAGTTACTGTTGTCAATTTGATTTCATATAGATAATCCTTTAAAAGAGCGCATTGCTCAAGGTGAATATTCTTTACTAGTTGAGCTAAGCTGTTGTTTAGTTTAAAGATAACTTCATGGGATAGTTTCGGTTCAAGGCTTAAAGATTCTCAGGGCAATAGATTCAGGAGTTCCCCCAGCTCCATTGGGTCCAGTAAATCTGGTTTCTATAAGAATTTGAAATTCTGTTCTGCATGTTTCCTCTTTTTGATCAGGATCCATCTATTGGGTCCTTGATCAAAACTTTCAGTAATGGTAGCCGGGCAACATCCCTTTGTTCTGGTCTTAAGGCAAAGGAGGTAGTAGTTCATGAATACCCCAAAACTTGTTTACTTGCAGATATAATTCAGTCACATAACTGACCATGCTATAGATTACTTAATCTACTAAGATTATCACAAGAAGAGAAGCATAGGGTTGAGACTGAAACAGAAAATTTCTTAAATATAAAGCTTTGAAAGCTCTTCAGTTTTGTATTTTTCAATGTAAACATTTAATAATTACTGTCAAAGCACAGGTATAAAGAGTAGTTTGGGAAAATTTTCTCTCTTAATACCTCTAATAAGATGATAACCAAAACCCCACTGCCATCAAGTCAATTCTGACTCATAACAACCCCATAGGGTTTCCAAGGCTGTAAATCTCTACAGAAGCAGACTGCCACATCTTTCTCCCACAGAGCCACTGGTGGTTTTGAACTGCTGACCTTTCAGTTAGCAGTCGATCACTTTAACCACTGTGCCACCAGGGCTCCTTAATAACATGATAGTTGACTAATTATCAGCTATTCTAATAAAGCCAATAATAATAAAACAATGACTAGCATTGATTTTTTGCTTATGCTTTTGCTAAGCACTATGCTAAAGACTGTACATTTGCTATATCTTACTACATTTGATCCCCAAACAACCCTGTATGGATTGTTGTTGTTGTTATGTGCTGTTGAGTTGGTTATGACTCATAGCGACCCTACGGGACAGAACAGAACTGCCCCATAGGGTTTCCAAGGAGTGGCTGGTGGATTTGAACTGCGGACCTTTTGGTTGTAAGCCAAGCTCTTAACCATTGTGCCACCAGGGCTCCATTATTACCTTCATTTAACAAGCAGCCTGAGGCCCAGAGATTAGTAACTTTTCCAGGTTTATGTAGCTAAATGTCTGCTGTTAACCATAACAGGAAACAGTTTCAACTCACTCACATGAAGTCTTCAAACACACAGTTCCTAAGATGCCAACTTGCTTGAGTCCTTCCTGCTCTCACTTCAATGGATTCTGCACCATAATTTCATCAAATGAAATCATGTACAATTTCTTTTGAAAAACCCCTCTGGTGCTACACAGATGAGTGATATTAGGAGTAAGGGTGGAAATCTAGAATGGGGAATCTATGTGGGCAACTGGGTTTGAGAAGCTTCAGGTACCATTTAAAAAAAAAAAAGCAATAAAAAACCCAAACCCATTGCCATCAAGTTGATTCCGACTCACAGTAACCCTACAGGACAGAGTAGAACTACCCCATAGGGTTTCCAAGGAGTGGCTGGTAGATTTGAACTGCTGACCTCTTGGTTAGCAGCCAAGCTCTTAACCACTGTGCCACCAGGGCTCCTCAGGTGCAATACTGTAAAGAAAAAAAGTTACAGGAGTAATGGAGTACTTGCCGGTCTACCGTCCTGTGATAATCAAGCTGTTCATGCTGTGCATGTTATACCTTGAACAGCATTACACCAAATAGTGAGGTCAAGCTATCTTCAGCTTTGGGCATGAAAGGATAATTTTATCACAACACTTAATTCTTCCCGTTGTGCCACAGGCTCTGGTTCCAAAGGACTCAGTGGGTCTTCAAATTCTTGCAGGTTGTCAAGGATTTACATCAGGGCCCTAACAACCTTGAATGGGCTTGAAATGTCTAGCTGCTGCTGCTGTTGTAGGCTGCTATCAAGTTGGCCCCTGACTCATGGTGACCCCATGCACAGTGGGATTAGACCATTGTGATCCGTAGGGTTTTTGCTGGCTTATTTTTCTGAAATAGATGGCCAGGCTTTTTTTCATAGTCTGCCTTACTCTGGAAGCTCTGCTGGTACCTATTAGTATCAGAGCAACACGTAAGCCTCCACCAACAGATGTGTGGTGGCTGCGCTTGCGGTGAATTGGCTGGGAATTGAACCCGGGTCTCCCGCGTGGAAGGTGAGAATTCTATCCCTGAACCACCACTTCCCTCATTCAGCCGTCACAGGCTGCTAGCCCCAGATGAGTGTAGGACTGGTAAGCCAAGCTTAGATACACAGCATTAGACTAAAGCAACTGGAAAGAGCACCCCTGAGGGCCAGAGGAAAGGGCTGGCTGGTACCACTCAGGTTTAGGAAAAGTCATCTCAAACAGGGTATTTGAGAGCTGGGAGATCAGAGAAAACCACTTTACTGCGCTGGTAAGCAGGAGGAAGTATCTGCTTAAGGAGCAACCTTGCCTACCTGGAAAGGCAAGTCTCACTAACACAGAAGTGCAAACTGCATAAGAAGTGGCAGGAAAGGGCCAGGCAAATGGGCCCTGATGCAACCATCTAATGGAAGAGTCTTCCAACAAAGTGAGCATCATTTAAGACGAAATCATGTCAAATTCTTCATCAGTGCAGAGGGCCCTTGTAACGAGCTCCTAGAGAGCTTGAATCCCATGTATTACCTGTTGCAGGTGATCTGTACTGCTCTCTTCCTTGTTTACATCCAGATTCACAAAGCACACCTGCAAAAGAGGGCAAAAACAGTCAAGTGAAATAGTGGACAATCCTTTTTGAAGAAAGAGGAATCAGGTTGCTGCAAAGGATTTGAGACTCCTACACGTTTTAGGTAGTTTATCTGGCCTAGACACTGTTGTTTTACCCTTGGACTTCTAAGAAGATCTCTAACACCCTACTCCTGCTGCCCTTCTACTGATCCTATGAATGCCACTTCCTTTCATGGTCCAGCAAACTGAAAAAAAAAAAAAGAAATCTGCTTGTATTAGAGTCACTGTAACAGGTGTATGGGAATCATCAATCTTGTAACAGCAAGCAATCTCAGCTGCTTGTTAAGAATATCTTTGACGGGCATTTGAGGAAAGAGCATGAAATACTACTCCACTCTCATTCAGAGGCTCTCTCCCTCTGGGTTAGTAAGATGGGTAAATAGGAAGGAACTGGGCATTGGTGCCTTCGCAGACACTGAACACGGAAGCATATATACTAGGTGGAGCGCCAAAGAGGATCATGATCTAGAGTAGTTTGACAATATTCAGCCCAGTTCAATATCCATTAGAACTCAGGGCTTTTTTTCAGTGGAGGTGGGGGCAGTTTTTTTTGTTTTTTTTTTTTTGTACTGTAGATAAAGGTTTACGGAGCAAACTAGTTTCTCATTAAACAGTTAGTACACATATTGTTTTACGACATTGGTTAACAACCCCACAATATGTCAATATTCTCCTTTCTCAACCTTGGGTTCCCTACTACCAGCTTTCCTGTCCCCTCCTGGGCTCGTGTGCCCATTTAGTCTCGTCTTGTTTTATGGGGCTGTCTAATCTTTGGCTGAAGGGTGAACTACAGGAGTGACTTCATTACTGAGCTAAACGGGTGGCCAGGGGCCATACTCTTGGGGTTTCTCCAGTCTCTGTCAGGCCAGTAAGTCTGGTCTTTTTTTGTGAGTTACAGTTTTGTTCTACATTGTTCTCCAGCTCTGTCCAGGACCCTCTGTTGTGATACCTGTCAGAGCAGTCAGTGGTGGTAGCCGGGCACCATCTAGTTGTATTGGACTCAGTCTGGTGGAGGCCGTGGTAGTCGTGGTCCATTAGTCCTTTGGACTAATCTTTCCCTTGTATCTTTGTTAGTTGTTGTTAGGTGCTGTCAAGCCAGTTCCTACTCATAGTGACCCTATGCACCACAAAAGGAAACACTGCCCAGTCCTGTGCCATGCTCACAATCGTTGTTATGCTTGAGCCCACTGTGGCAGCCACTGTGTCAATCCATCTCGTTGAAGGTCTTCCTCTATTTTGCTGACCTTCTACTTTACCAAGCACAATGTCCTTCTCCTGGGACTGGTCCCTCCTGACAACATGTCCAAAGTATGTAAGACGTAGTCTCGCCATCCTTCCTTCTAAGGAGCATTCTGGTTGTACTTCTTCCAAGACTTGTACCTTAGTTTTCTTCATTCTCCCTTGCTCCAGATGGGGTGAGACCAGTGAAATATCTTAGATGGCTTCTCACAGGCTTTTAAGACCCCAGACACTACGCACCAGAGTAGAATGTAGCACACTTTCTTTATAAACTATGTTATGCCAATTGAGCTAGATGTTCTCTGAGACCATGGTCCCCACAGCCCTCAGCCCAGCAATTTGGTCCCTCAGGGAGTTTGGATGTGTCTATGGAGCTTCCATGACCTTCCTTGTACAAGTTGTGCTGGCTTCCCCAGTATTGTGTACTGTCTTACCTTTCACCAAAGTTACCACTTATCTATTGTCTATTTAGT
>NW_004444083.1:2079523-2086498 GCF_000243295.1 Trichechus manatus latirostris | reverse complement strand
CTTGCATACCTGGTATGAATCCTACTTGGTCGTGGTGTATTATTTTTTTGATATGATGCTGAATTCTATTGGCTAGAATTTTGTTGAGAATTTTTGTATCTGTAGAACTCAGGGATTTTAATAACATGTAGCTACAACTGCAGTTATGGAATTGACTAAATGATTTTCCATTCACCTTAAAGAAAGGTGCATTGCCTTGACCCCGGGAATCACAAGGCTATAATCTCTCTATCACAGTGGGAGAAGGCAAAGGAGAGCCAACAAATAAGGTCATCTATGATAACAGTTTATCTCCCCTCCAATAGTGTCTTTAGTTCTCTGAAGATGAAATCGCTTTTCCTTCATTTTGGGCTGAAACGTGAAACTCTGCTTGCATCTGAAGGAAACCCTCCACACTTGTTAGCTGGGCCAAGACGGGAACAAAGCAAGGGACAAAACTACTCTGTGCTTATACTTGGCATGTATATATTTCTTTATCTTGGGGTAGGGGAGGATCCAGACTTTTATAGGACCTATTGTGAATACAAGGAGCCCTGGTTGTGCAGTGGTTAAAGCGATGGACTGCTAACTGAAAGGTCAGTGGTTTGAAACCACCAGTGGCTCCACAGGAGAAAGATGTGGCAGTCTGCTTCCGTAGAGATTTATATCCTTGGAAACCCTAATGGGTCGCTAGGAGTCGAAATTGATTCGACAGCAGTGGGTTTGGCTTTGGTTGGTATTGTGAATAAGGAACCCTAGTGGCACAGTGGTCAAGTGGTCAGCTGCTAATCAAAAGGGCAGAAGTTTGAATCTACCAGCCTCTTGTTGGAATCCGTATGGGCAGCTCTACTCTGTCCTATAGGGTTGCTATGAGTTGAAATCGACTCAGCGGCAATGGGTTTTGGTATTGTGAATACGATTTCGGGAGACCCTCTTTAAGAAAAAGAAAAACAAAATTAAAAATTCTAAATTAGGTGTGAAAGTGAATATTTATTTAGAAGAAGAGAAGAAATCGCAAAAAATCTCAGATTTAAGGAGGCTGAAAAATACCACAACCATGACAACTTCCAGAAAAAATATTTTAACTAGTATCCAATACACCTCTGTAATACTTCTCCCTACATTTTTGCCTGCATACTCTTTGAATGACTCTTCGTTATGACAATAGTTTTGTAATATTTTCTATGGACAGAACAGAAAGATAATTCAGTCTTTCTCTTAATATAGTTGACTGTACTTTTTTCAGTTTCACAAATTTTTATTGATCATGTCATATATTTTTCAAATTGTCAAATTTGGTGGTAACCACTAAATAATTTCTTTCATATATGAGTTCTTGTGGGGCCCTGGTGGTGCAGTAGTTAAGTGTTTGGCCCCTAACCAAAAGGTTGGTAGTTCGAATCTACCAGCTGCTCCTTGGAAACCCTATGGGGCAGTTCTACTCTGTCCTACAGGGTCGCTATGAGTAGGAATCGACTCGATGGCAATGGGTTTTTTTTAACGAGTTCTTGTAGCATACTCACTGCTTGTAGTACTAGTACAGGTTTGTGCTCTTCAGAAACATGAGAATTTGGAGAAATTCTCTTTCATGTGACTCCCACCAAAAGAGAAAAAAATGCATGGTATATTGCATTATCAAATAAATTCCCACCACAAGAGAACTTCTGTGTTGACTAGGCATCAGTGAGAACTCAGTCCTCCATTCACAATTTTATGTGTCTGATGGTGGGAAGACTTTTCCATAGACTACCTTCTGGCACTTAGACCTTGTTTCCTCTTAATGATCCACATATTTCTGGTTCTGGGAAAAGTAGAGTATGTTCACATTGTGATACCTTCTCTGGTCTGACACCTTCATGTCCCAATGTCTAGTTGAAAACATTATGCTGAGTGAAATAAGTCAGACACAAAAGGGCACATATTGAATAATCCTGCTTATATGAAATATCCAGAATAGGCAAATGCATAGAGATCAACAAGGTTCATTAGTGGGTGGGAAGAGGAAATGGGGGGGCAGGTATGGCTTAAGCAATAGTTTTTGTTAAGGGTGATGAAAAAATTTGGAAATGGGTAGTAGTGATGGTTGGACAACGTGGTTAATGAAATTAATGTCACTGAGCTGTACAAGTAAAAATGATTGAAATGGTAAATGTTTTGTTATTTTACCACAATAAAAATTAAACAAAAAAATAGAAAAAGGCTAAATGTTGAGAACCATACTTGGTAACAAGGACAAGCAAAAAGGTGTTAACGTTTTTCTTGGAATGGAAGCTCCTTTCTCTTCAGATAAAATACATTCTGTTTTGTGTTTGCAGATGTCCTTGTTCAGACCATCTTCAGACAAAACTCAGCTTAAGCAGATGAAAATACAACATCATCAAAGAGAGAATACAAATATGCCTTTTCTTGCCTAAGTAACAAAGCTAATTTTGTGGTTTTACTCTAACTTCTATGCTCAGATGTTGCTCTTCTGTCATTATTATGGGTTTGAAATATTCGTAGGAATAAGTATCACTGAGAAAATAATGCTGCTTTATGATTTCAATTTTTACAGTATCTCATATTCTTCAAAGTCATTTGTACGTAGTAAAAATTTAAATGTCCATAGGCAGTATGCTATTTTCTCTGTGTAGTACCTGGATTATTTAGTCAAGTAATCTCAATTATTTATTCTTAACTCGCGTTTCATAAATGGGGCATCATAGAGGCATCTTTAAAAATAAAATTTTGCTGTGAAATTTTATTAGCTAGTGATGTAAAGTATATTTTTGTGAAAGACTAGTGTGAGAAAGAGGCTAATGTTGCTGTTGATAGTTGCCATTGAGTCAATTCCAACTCATGGCAACCCCATGAGTGCACGGTAGAACTTCTCCATAGGGTTTTCAAGGCTGTGACCTTTTGGAAGCAGATCATCAGGCCTTTATTTTGAGGTGCCTGTGGGTGGGTTCGAACCACTGACCTTTTGGCTAGTAGTGAAGTGCTTAACCATTTGTGCCACTCAGGGACACCTAGGCTACCAATAAAATCTAAACAAGAAATAAGAAAAATAAAATAATTTTTAAATGGATTTTGTAATTCTTAGTAACTTTTGTGAGATAACTGTATTTACTAGTCTTATTTTAATTCAAATTAAACCAGACCAAAATAGTACAGTATTATTATGTCTGATTTAAAAATAAAACAGGTTTGATTTTTAAAATCAAAAACAGGAAAACAACTGATAATGGTTATCAGTGTTAAACTCCTATTGCAAGGACAGGCAGTCCCCAGGTTACCAACGTCTGACTTAGGGACAACTCACGTTGTTGTTGTTGTTAGGTGCCATCAAGTCGGTTCTGACTCATAGTGACCCTATTACAACAGAACAAAACACTGCCCATTCCTGCACCATCCTCACAATTGTTATGCTTGAGCCCGTTGTTGCAGCCACTGTGTCAATCCATCTCCTTAAGGGTCTTCTTCTTTTTCCCTGGCCCGCTACTTGCCCTATAATGTTATGTAAATTTGCCCTCACTTTGAAAACAACTAAACCAACCCCTACTGGCAACAAATTCTTCATCACAATCACCTTCAATTGCTGCATGTGCAGCTTTTAAATCGTTGGAAAGGCTTTACGCCTTTTCTTGCTCTAAAGTAAGGCTAAATAAGAACCGTATGCACCTGTTCTGACTTACCTACAAATTCTTAAAGACCCACTCAGGAATGGATCTCATTTGTATCCCAGGGACTGCTGTAGACAGTTTTCTTTTGTCATGTATTAGTTTTAGTCAACGTCTTGGACTGTTCCGATTGCAAATACAATAGTCTAGAAATGCCATTGAATTATGCATTCAATAAGGACAAATCCACTACCCATCTGCCATTTTGTCATACTGTGGTGACTTGTGTGTTGCTACCAATGCCAAAAGCTATACCACTGGTATTTCAAATACTAGCAGAGTCACCCATGATGGACAGGTTTCAGTAGAGCTTCCAGATTAAGACAGACCAGGAAGAAAGGCCTGGCAATGTTCTCAAAATTAACCAATGAAAACACTGTAAATCGCAACAGAATGTTGTCCAGTATAGTGCTGGGAGGTGAACCCTATAGGTTGGACAGCACTCAGAATACACAGTGGTTACAGCAATGGACTCGAGCATACCGACAATCATGACCAGTCATGAAGATGGCACAGGACCTGGCAATATTTTGTTCTGTTGTAAATGGGGTCGTCATGAGTGAGACAGTAACTAACAACAACAAGAGTAAATCGTTGTGCAAGGGGTCATATGACAGCAGGGTTTTGAGGTTTCACTAAGGAAGCAGGACCTTTGATTTCCCTCTGTTGGGTATTTTTTCATCACCAGAAGTCAGCTAAAACCTATTAATTAAGGAAATTATTATATGGAGAGATTGCTTAGAAAATATTACCAAAAGCATGGTGTCCAAGTGCCTTTAATTCTAGGCATTTAACTTGTGAATATGATCAAATAGATTCTTATGCTTTATCTTCCTAGAAAACCAATTCTTTCTTTCAGCAGCTTCTAACAACGCAGCCATCTGGCCGAGTGGGATATGACAGGATCCCTTAATTTGATGGTATCAAAATGCAGATCCACAAAGCTTCCAAAGAAAAAAATTGCCTTCTTTCTTATCCCAAGCACAAGAATTCTGCTAGATTCAGGATCCTGGACCAATGATCTTTTAATGAATATGGCATTTTCTCTGATTGATTCTTTAGGCTGACAGGAACTAAAACGGCAGTTTGTACATCAGTGTTATGCCACTGTGCTGTCAGATATTCTGGAACACACTTGATTGGGATGATACTGCATTTGTATCCAGCTATTATTGTTTTGAAATGATTGCTGCAATCAAACAAAATGAAATATCGAGTTTTATTTACACCTGAGACTGCCAGGCCTCTTGGATCTTCATATTGTCAATATTTACAAAAAAATATTTTTGAAACATTCTTTTGGGGGTAGCTCTTCAAGCAATTTGTGACAAAAGAAACAGTAAAACGTATAGAAATTTCCAAAACATGAGAGATCTTTTAACTAGCCATATATGAAGCCTACTTTATCGCTAGCTTGAAAAAAAATAAAAAATAAGTATGCTACTCTTAAGATAATTATTTCTCTGCCAAAAATCGAAGTTTTTGTCGTTTTAAAAGATACTTCCTTTGCAACAAGAAGATACATCCATATACAATGTCTAATATACATTTACAAACAAATCTGTCTTGGAAGAAGTACAACCATAATGCTCCTTATAAGCAAGGACCGTGAGATTACGTCTCACACACTTTGGACATGTTATCAGGAGGGATCAGTCCCTGGAGAAGGACATCATGCTTGGTAAAGTAGAGGGTTAGCAAAAAAGAGGAAGACCCTCAATGAGATGGGTTGACACAGTGGCTGTAACAATGGGCTCAAGCATAGTAACAATTTTGAGGACGGCGCAGGATTGGGCAGTCTTTCCTTCTGTTGCGCATAGGGTCGCTATGAGTCGGAACTGACTGGATGGTACCTAACAACAACAACATACATTTATCATATAAATAACACATTCTATTTATTTTAAAGCTCCATTTTAAAGGCACGTCACAATTCGCAGGTGTTTCTTCTCGAAAGTAGGCACTGAGTATTTAGATCCAATGCAAATGAGAGAATCAGTAACCAATGTGCTTCTACACTTCTCTTGCTTGAAAAAAATGTGCTCCAGGTATATATAAATACAGTGATAATGGAAAACTACCATATTTTACATACATGGCACCATGCGATGTTTTCCTACATCATTCTTAAGGAATAGCCTTTTTATGGCTTCTTAGCCACTTAGCCAGTTCACCAGTAAGACTTAGGGTGGCTACTTTGTGTTTTCCATCAATCAACAGTTATTTATCAAACCCACGATTTGCCAATCCCGGCCAATGCACCTCATATGCACAGTTACCACCTGTCTGTCAGTGGAGGCTTGAATGTTGCTATGATGCTGAAGAGGTTTCAGCAAAGTTTCCAGATTAAGACAGACTACGAAAAAAGACTCGGTGATCTACTTCTGAAAATCAGCCAATGAAACCCCTGTGGATCACAATGGTGCGTTCTGCAACGGATCATGGGGATGGCAGAGGACTGGGCAGTGTTTCATTGCGCTGTGCATGGGGTCGACTCCATAGCAGGTAACAACGCTACCAATCTGCCAACACTAGACTGCTCATGTGAAGACCTGATCTCTAAGTTCAAAGCAGATATTCTAGAAACTAATTTTGGTTTCAGGGATTAATACCATTTTTAGCTCTGAGGGCTTTCAAGAAGCTTAAATCAGGATTCACCAATTTTTACTCATGAGAAGAAAGTCCTGTGTTCCCCAAAACCCTATGATCACCAAGGACTGTGTTGTCTGGGCATAGACTGATTGTACAATATATATTCGCTGCACAAATCTAGGTGGTAGTTGTAAGGCCGTGGGCACTGGCTATAGAAGGGAATGTGTAGCCATTGGCTCCGCTCCTGGCGCTCATGCTTTTGTGGGGAGAGAAGACGATAGCGCATCCAATGGCTTGTCAATTGTCAGGTGAGACCTAAATACGGAGCAGTTGATCACCTTCTACGAGTTGGAAGTCTTAAGCCCAAACAGTAACTGCGAGGACCACTGGAAGGGGAGAGAGGAAAACAGACGTGGAAATCAGAGGAACCGCAGGAGGAGAGAGAAAGAGAGCTGAGGATGATAAGAAGAAGAAAAAAAAGACATAGCATATACCATTGTGTCGTGGCTTGCTCCTAGAACGAGCCGCACTGGGAGTCTGAAGACCAAGTGTAAGTTGTAGTTTTGTTTCTAATTGGCTTTATGACCACCAGCACTGTCATGGATTGAATCATGTCCCCCCAAAAATGTGTGTGTCAATTTGGTTGGGCCATGATTCCCAGTATTGTGTGGTTGTCCTCCATTTTGTGATTGTAATTTTATGTTAAAGAGGATTAGGGTGGGATTGTAACACCCTTACTAAGGTC
>NW_004444083.1:2021393-2079423 GCF_000243295.1 Trichechus manatus latirostris | reverse complement strand
AGGATTAGGGTGGGATTGTAACACCCTTACTAAGGTCACATCCCTGATCCAATGTAAAGGGAGTTTCCCTGGGGTGTGGCCTGCACCACCTTTTATCTTACAAGAGAGAAAAGGAAAGGGAAGCAAGCAGAGAGTGGGGGACCTCATGCCACCAAGAAAGCAGTGCCGGGAGCAGAGCATGTCCTTTGGACCCAAGCTTCCTGCGCAGAGAAGCTCCTAGTCCGGGGGAAGACTGATGACGATGAAGACCTTCCTCCAGAGCCGACAGAAAGAGAAAGCCTTCCCCTGGAGCAGACGCCCTGAATTTGGACTTAACAGCCTACTAGACTGTGAGAAAATAAATTTCTCTTTGTTAATGCCATCCACTTGTAGTATTTCTGTTATAGCAGCACTAGATGACTAAGACAAGCACTTAATCTCTTTGGACACACATTAGAATTGTTTGCGCAGAGATTTTAAATTTGCACATTTCTGGGCCTTACACCAGAGCTATTCAATCAAAGTCTCTTGGGTCAGAGACTCGAGGTATTTATTTATTTATTATTTTTAAAATAACAGTTCTAGTGAGATATAGTAAAATCTGCAAAAGCTGGAAACTGTGTAAGGTGGAAACCTGTCAGAGAAGGGAAGCTCAAATATTTCCCACTGACACAAGTCATAGAAAAGTGGTACAACTGCACCATGTCAAAGGCGGAAAGCTTGCAAGAACCAGAAAAACAAGGTAGACCCACCAAGTTCCGGCTCTCACAGGTTTCGCTGTATAATTCATATACCATACAATTCGCCAACTTCAAGTGAATAATTCAATGGTCTTTAGTATATTCAGAGTTGTGCAATCATCACCACAATCAATTTTAGAGCATTTACATCATCGGCAAAAGAAACCATATCCATTAGCAATCACTCTCCATCCCACCCTTCCCTGGCCAAACACCCTTCCCCAGTCTTGTTGATAGGTGCCCTCGAGTTGGTTCTAACTCATAGTGACCCCACGTACAACAGAACAAAACACCACCCAGTCCTGCACCATCCTCACAATCATTGCTATGTTTGAGCCCATTGTTGCAGCCACTGTGCCAATCTATCTCATTGAGGGTCTTCCTCTTTTTCGCTGACCTTCTACTTTACCAAGAGTGATGTCTTTCTCCAGGGACTGGTCCCTCCTCATAACATGTCCAAAGTACTTGAGATTAAGTCTCGCCATCCTTGCTTCTAAGAAGCATTCCGGCTGTACTTGTTCGGAGACAGATTTGTTTGTTCTTCTGGCAGTCCATGGTATATTCAGTATTCTTCACTAACACCACAATTCAAAGGCATTGATTCTTCTTCAGTTTTCCTTATTCACTGTCCAGCTTTCACATGCATATGAGGTGATTGAAAACACTATGGCTTGAGTCCAGCGCACCTTAGTCCTCAAAGTGACATCTTTGCTTTTTAATCCTTTAAAGAGATTTTTTTTTTTTTTTTTTTTTTGCAGCAGATTTGCCCAATGCAACATGTCATTTGATTTCTTGACTGCTGCTTCCATGGGCGTTGACTGTGGATCCAAGTAAAATGAAATCCCCAGTCCTAGGCAACCATTAGTCTACTTTCTGTCTCTATAGATTTGCCTATTTTGGACGTTTCATATAAATAGAATCATGTAATATTTGTGTAGGACCAGATGGTGTTTCTTCTGTTTTACAGAGGTGGATTACCCAGTGAGCAGGGTAAGCATGAGTTTACTTGTGATTATTTACTAATCTGTGGTAATCCATCCCTGTCAGGAATTGTAAATGTGAAAAGAGGCTTTGATTCTATAGGAAGGTGTTATGGAGTTGGGAGAGAGATATATGCCAGCCATACCTAGAAGCAGAATTTTTGACGTGGTGAAAAAATGTGAAATTGTTCACTACAGATGATCTGGTAAGCAAGGTAAGTACTGTGCTTACCTAGCCTATTGGATACTCTGCCCTTGCTTTTGTACATAGGGTCGCTATGAGTCAGAACTGACTCGACGGCACCTAACAACAATTAAGACTCAGTAGTTAATTGTACCGAGGCCCAGAAATCACCACGAAGTTTAACAGAGAGACTCCCTTCTGGGGTATGGGGAGCTAGCAGGGGGTACTAGTCAGAGGATTCATGTCTCTGATGCACAAACAGAAACTCAGGAGATGGTATGTGAGATGATCTGCCTGCTGGTCCTTAAATCCTCACAACCAGGTCATAAAATCTTTGCCCATTATCAAGTTAAATGTAATGGTGCATGTTCAGCACATCTCACCCTTCAAACTTCTTCATTCTCAAGCTACTTTTTTTAGCACCCTTTTGGATGCCTTCAGCTCAGACTTTTACTCTACTTCATCTGGTTAAACATGCTCTAGAGAAAGAATAACAGAGGGTGAGGGATTATCCTTGGATCATGGAACCCAGGAAGAACCCAGACCCCTGAAGTCTTTCTTAATGAACAACCACAATAAAAGACCTAACAAAGCTAAGCCAAAGGGCTTATTTATAGAAATAAGTAGGTTATACAATGTCTTAGTTCTCTGGTACTGTTATAACAGAAATACTACAAGTGGATGGCTTTAACAAACAGAAATTTATTCTCAAACAGTCCAGGAGGCTAGAAGTCCGAATTCAGGGCATCAGTTCCCGGGGAAGGTTTTCTCTCTCTCTTGGTTCTGGGGGAAGGTCCTTGTTATCAATCTTCCCCTGGTCTAGGAACTTCTCAGCACGGGAACCCCAGGTCCAAAGGACACGCTCCCCTCCTGGCCCTTCATTCTTGGTGGTAGGAGGTCCCTCTCCTCTTTGCTTGCTTCTCTCTTTTATATCTCTAAAGAGATTGACTCAAGATACAACCTAATCCTGTAGATTGAGTCCTGTCTCATTAACATAACTGCCTCTAATCTTGCCTCATTAACATCATAGAGGTTAGGATTTACAACACATGGGATAATCACATCAGATCACAAAAAGGTAGACAACCACACAATCCTGGGAATCATGGCCTAGCCAAGTTGACACACATTTTTAGGGGACACAATTCAATCTAAAATATACAATAAAAGACCACCTTGTTTTCAAAGTTTTTAAAATAATCCTATGCTTTGCATGTAGAGGATTCATTTATTGTTCAGAATGTTAGAACTCTATAAGTGTCATCAAATAACAATGGAGGAAATCCCAAACAGAGTAAATGACTTTTCCATGTTGACTCTTTAGTTGATCCTCAGGAGAATGTTGGAAATGCTCACATCTTTAAGGCACAGTCATGCAGAGGTGGAGTAGTCTCTGGGTGGTTCAAATGCTTAATGTGCTCAGCTGCTAACCGGAAGCTTGAAGGTTCGAGCCCACTAGAGGCACCTTGGAAGAAAGATTTGGCAATCTACTTCCAAAAATCAGCCATTGAAAACTCTATGGAGCACTGTTCTACTCTGACACACATGGGGTCACTATGAGTTGGAATCATCTCTATGGCCACTGGAAAAAGGTGCAGAGGTGAAAGGAGGGTGGGCTTTGGCCACAGACATGATTAGCTTCAAAACCCAGCTCCACCTCTTACTACTTGGGTAGTCTTGCTAAACCACCTAAAAATTGGGGATAATAAAATACTTGTGTCGAAGAATTTCTGTGCAGACTAAATGAAAGAGAAAGTCAAGAAAATGTTGGTTTTGCTCTCCCCTTTCACGTTCATCTTCCTTCTCTGAGAAAATTGGATGATAATTTTACCGATTTCTGGGTTATAGTCTATGAAAGTTGAACTATATGAAATTGTTGCTCTTCAATTTTTTGCTCTCAGAAAAGTGCCAGATTCATAAGGTTAAACCTAAATCATTTAAGATAGAATATTTATGAAGAACAGTCATTGCTGAGAACATAAAACAATTAAAATTTCACTCTTTGCATGTAACTACTTCCTCTGCCACCCAGCTTCTATTTACTTGGTATAAATATTGATCTCAGTTTAATAACATAGATCAAAAACATTAAATTATTTTTTCTCTACTTCTATTGCTTATGTTTGCAGCTTAATATAATATGTGTAAGTTCAGAGTATGACTTTGTTTCCCATGGCTATGAAACATTTAATTAAGAAACAGTTTCCTTCCCTTTCCCAGAAGACTTTATGACTTAACTCACCTAAATGCATGCCAATATTAGGATGTGACAATTGTTAAATTGGCTCACGTGTCATAAAACCAGAGACTGATTGCAACAGACTTGAAATAGGGCACCAACGACATATACAGAAGTACAAAAAAATTACAATTTATAGCAGAAATGTAGATGTATCACAAACACCAGCTATTGCTTACTTATGATCACTTATTAAATTCCTAAATATGAATAGTGCTGTCTGAGAGAATTTATAGACCTAGAGACAACAAGGCCTCTATTATTAGGGGAAAGAAGTCCTGGGTTAGAATAAGTAAATGCCAATTTTTACGTGCAGATCAACCACTTGAGGCCAATACATAATTTTAGTTTCTCAACACAGTGAATGAAAGGATATATGGGTTAACTTTATTTCAAACATCTTTTGTAATCAGTTAAGAATGCACTTTTCATTGTTGTTGGAAAAATAATCAAGTCACAAAAGCCTTCTTCTTCCAGGAAGGTGAGACAACCAATGGCAGTGGTTGACTGTGGCGCAAGAAGGAAATGCATGGTTTTAAATTTAGTAGAATTTTGTGTTTTAACTGTTCTGCTACCAAAACCAAAGAAACCAAATCTGTTGCCAACAAGTCGATTCCAAGTCATAGGGACCCTATAGGACAGAGTAGAACTGCCCCATAGAGTTTCCAAGGAGTGCCTGGTAGATTCAAACTGCTGACCTTTCGGTTAGCAGCCGTAACTCATAACCACTACGCCACGAGGGTTTCCAGAACTGTTCAACTAATCTTCCGTTAAAGATTATTTCTAACTTTTTCATCTTTAAAGAAAATAAATATCCAATGAGTTGCCTTTTTTCTCGGCTTAAAAACATAACCATTTGTGCAGAGAACATGAAAGAAAAGAAAAACAAACAGTAGGAACTCGTGCTTCTAGTCTAAGGGACTCAATCATTTTAGAGAAGGCCACTAAACTCTTAAAATCACTGGGAATATATGACGGTGAACCTAATTTTAAAATGCAAATAATTTATCTAAAAGAAACATCTAACTTGCATCTTGCGTCTTTGAAATTGTTAAATAGCTCCAAACTTCACCTCTCCAGCTTGCCTCAAATACACTGTGTATTTTCAATAATTAGGAGATGTTGCTATCCCACTGGAGACGTGGTGGCGCAGTGGTTAAGAGCTACAGCAAGCTATAGCTGCTAACCCAAAGGTCGGCAGTTCGAATCCACCAGCCACTCCTTGGAAACCCTGTGGGGCAGCTCTAACCTGTCCCACTGCTATCCCACTGGCAAAAGTATAAAATGTGTGGAAACCAAATACTCAACAGGAAATACTAAATGTACATCTTGGGTAATGCTACCTAGGGAAGTACAGTGATGTTTTAAGAACTTAGTCCTTAAATCCAGTTGCTAAAGGAGACAGTATGTTTTTGTTTTTTGAACAAAACTATCCAGATTGACTTATCTATACTGATGAAAGGCATCAGAGAGTGGTTCTTGGTTCCATGTCAATGGGTCTCGAAGGACCACTCTGTTTGGTCTGCTCTAGGTCTACAGTGAAGCCTTTAGCCCAAGGCATTTCTCCAAATTACTGTTCCTATAGATTGGATTCCAAGGGCTCTTTAGAGGCTTGTTCATTTAAAATGTTCTAACCAACTGGAAAGTAGTTAGTGGCTTCCCAAATAAATAACCATTGAATTCAAACCTCTAAAAATACAATCCTCAGGTCTGTAGTTTCCACACAGTGAATAAATAGTTAAATCATCAGATTGATTAACAATAGAGAAAACAACAACAAAAAAATATGAAACACCTATCAGAGTAGTGAAAATAATAAAAGCCAAGTCTCTCATATTTGTTGCTATTACCAATGATTCTGATTAATTCCTGAAATATCCATGTTTCAAAAGACTTCCTGCATGATTTTTTGGGTCCTTGTTGGTAAAACTGATGCATATCCTGTTTTTTTGTCATTTTTATCTGATTTTTCTCCCTTGAACTTTATTTGTTTAAAGCAATGACTTCTGGGGGAAAAATAACCTTCACAATGAAGGAGCTAGTTCAAGTTAGCTCACTTTGTTGACGAGACATGGCAAATAAATCTCTGCACTTTGGCTCCGGCTGTGATAATCAAGTGTTCAAAACAGGTAATTCCGAAGCTCTTCACATACTTTGTATTCCCCACCCCCTCCAAAAATCACTGACAACAATTGGGTGGGGAGCTCGATTTTTTTAAAGCTTTATATTTCAATGATTTTTACTTCAGTCATTGACCAGTCAACCAGATGCCGTGGAGTTGACTACAACTTATGGTGACTCCCTGGGTGTCAGAGGACAACTGTGCTCCACAGGGTTTTCAATGGCTGATTTTTCAGAAGTAAATTGCCAGGTCTTTCTTCCAAGGCACTTCTGGGTGGCTTTCACTGCTGGGTAGCTTTCACCTCCAACCTTTCAGTTAGCAGCTGAGCACTTTAACTGTTTGCACCACCCAGGAACTCCTCAGTCATAGAGCACCCAACCTGTTGCCCTAGAGTTGATTCCAACTCACAGTGAACCTACAGGACAGAGTAGAACTGCTCTATAGAATTTTTAAGATAATGATCTTTATGGAAGCAGACTGCCACATCTTTCTCCCACAGAGCCGCTGGTGAGTTTGAACCACCGACCATTTGTTAATAGCTAAGTGCTTAACCACTGTGCCACCAGGGCTGCTCAGAGGCACCCCAAAACAAATAAACAAAAAAGCATTGCTGTCTAGTCGATTTCAATTCATAGCGACCCTGTAGGGGACAGTAGACCTGTCCCATAGTGTTTCCAAGGAGTGGCTGGTGGATTCGAACTGCCGACCTTTTGGTTAGCAGCTGAGCTCTTCACCTTTGTGCCACCAGGGCTCCATAGATGTACCCAGCACCCTTTAATTTGGCCTCAGCATTTACAGAAAAAAAGAAGAAGAAAAAAAAAGAGAGAGGATTCTTTTTAATATTTTCCTGTCTGAGATTTTAAATTCTAGCTTTCAATTGAAGGATGCTTTGAACTGCCTATTTGCAGCCTTCAAAAAAGCCTCAAAAAGCACCTTCTCTGTGCATGGGAGACAGCACCGTCTGGGCAAAGCCAGCTGAGCTGTGAAGCTCATTCCTCTGTAATGTCCGAAACTCATCATCATTCCAGGTCTGTTGCCAGCTAATATTTTCTCTCTTGAAAGAAAAGCAGAATCCAGCATGAAAAAATTCGTGGGCTTCAAATAACTCTTTCCAAATAAATTTTTATTTTACTAGAGTAAGTGAAGGAGAAAACAAAGCTAGAATAAGTTTCCAAAATGTAAGGGCTAGGGTATGTAGGAAAACATGTTTTGAGTACTTTTATTGCAGTATAGAATCCAGAATTTTAGAGCAGGAAGTGACTTTAAAAATCACCTTGTATAGCTTTCTCTACCCGCCCCACATCTCTCTCCCTCCTGCTCCTTTTCTCCCCCTTTCTCCTCCCCCTCCCTTCTCCCTCTCCCCTCTCCCTCTCTTTGTCTTCCCCCTCCCTATCCCTCTCTCTTCTCTCTCTCAGCTCCCTAAGATTAAAGAGAAAATGCTGCTATCAGTGACTTCCAGGCCTGGGATTCTGACTTTTGGCTATAACAAGAACAACAAGAAGCCATATGTGTCATTGGCTCAGCAGATGGCACCACCTAGTCCAAGCAACAGTAACCCTAGCAGCAGCAGTGGGAGCAATGGAAATGACCAGCTGAGCAAAACCAACCTGTACATCTGGGGATTGCAACCAGGCACTACTGACCAGGACCTCGTTAAGCTATGTCAGCCATATGGCAAGCCTGTCTCCACAAAGGCCATACTGGACAAGACCACAAACAAATGCAAAGGCTATGGCTTTGTGGACTTTGGCAGTCCTTCAGCAGCCCAGAAAGCTGTAACAGCGCTGAAAGCCAGTGGCGTGCAGGCACAGATGGCAAAGCAACAGGAGCAGGACCCCACAAATTTATACATCTCAAACCTCCCACTGTCAATGGATGAGCAAGAATTGGAGGGGATGCTGAAGCCCTTTGGCCAGGTTATCTCTACCCGAATCCTTCGAGACACCAGTGGGACCAGCAGAGGGGTGGGCTTTGCAAGGATGGCGTCCACAGAGAAGTGAAGCCATCATCACCCACTTTAACGGAAAATATATTAAGACACCCCCTGGAGTACCAGCCCCATCTGATCCCTTCCTTTGCAAATTTCCTGATGGTGGGCCAAAGAAACGACAGAACCAAGGAAAATTTGTGCAAAATGGACGGGCCTGGCCAAGGAATGGAGATATGAGTGGCATGGCCTTGACCTATGACCCCACCACAGCTCTTCAGAATGGGTTTTACCCAGCTCCTTATAACATCACTCCCAACAGGATGCTTGCTCAGTCCGCACTATCCCCATATCTTCCATCTCCTATGTCTTCATCTCAGAGAGTGACTCAGACATCTCCTCTACAAGTACCTAATGCATCTTGGATACACACCAGTCATACCTCATGCAGCCTTCAGGTTCAGTTCTGACACCAGGGATGGATCACCCCCTTTCTCTCCAGCCTGCCTCCATGATGGGACCTCTGACCCAGCAACTGGGCCATCTCTCCCTCAGCAGACCGGGCACATATACGCCAACAGCTGCAGCTATGCAAGGAGCTTACATCTCCCAGTACACCCCTATGCCTTCTTCCAGTGTTTCAGCTGAGGAGAGTAGCGGCCAGCAGACTCAAGTGACAGTGGATACTCCCTCAGACCATGGGATCTATTCTTTCCAGTTCAACAAGTAACAGTGGCAGAGCCTGCCTACTTTGCCTTTATACAATTTTTAATTTTGTGGATTTCTTTTTTGAATTAAATTTCGTGTGGAATATTTTGGGGGCTGGGCAAGGAACAAAGTGGCGCACTAAACACGCCCTGGGAGTGGCTTTTCCTCCGCCTCCCCTGCCATCTCCTGGGAGAAAAGACTGACTAGCCTTGCCTCAGGAAGCAGACACGTGACCTAGACTCATGAAGGAGACAATCCCGTGGCCTCTGGAAGCCAGCCACCCTTGAGCCAAATTTGGATGAAGACTAGGTCTACCCTGGCAAGTTCCAGAAGAATGGACTTGGTGACTTCTGACTAAATATGCTCACTGCTGGGGCCCGCACACCTGAGGACGTGTCTTTTGCAGCTGCGATTCTTCAGGAATACCTGCTTTCCTGCCTCCTAGAGAATCTTTTTTTCTGCCCTGGGTCCCGCGGCCACTCTTTTCCCCATTACACATCGCTGCACCCAGCCCAGAGCCTGTGCAGCTGTGACTTTGCTGAATCCACTTAGGCTCCTTCCCCACTGTAGGTGGTCAGCGTTTCACCTAGAGACCAGTGGTTTTCCGCCGGAGGTGATGTTGTCCCTCAGGGGACTTTTGGCAATATCTGGAGACATTTTTTATTGTTATGCCTGGGGTATGCTACTAGCATCTAGTGAGTAGAGACCAGGGATGCTGCTCAACATCCTGCAGTGCACAAGACAGGCCCCCACAACAAAGAATTATCTGGCCCACAATGTCAATTGTGCCTAGGTTGAGAAACCCTGATAGACGGTGTCGTCCCTGCCTCCTGCACAGTAGGATTTGGTAAATTCCCCACCCCAACCCTGGACACACAGTGCCTTTTGATACACATGCAGTTAGTTCGGAGAGACAGAACCGAGGTCCTTGAGTCCCCTCAGGCTTTGACCTTTGGCACCTCTGCATCTAGCAAAACCCGTCCTTGAAAGGATTGTGGCTGTGTGTGCCCAGGCCATGTGTGCACACGTATGCAGCGAGATGGAGGTCGGGGCTGTGTGTGTGTGCTGTGCAGGGGTGGGAAAGGACAAAGCTGCCATAACTGTCCAGAGCAACCTGCCCGGACTTGTTTGGGCCCCTTTCCTAGGGAACCCAGGTCATCAGAAATAATTTCCTTCTTGTGGAAGGACAACAGGGAGCTAGGCTAGAAAACTGGGCAATAAATCCCATCTCAACGTCACGAGTCGTGAAAAAAAAGCCTACATCTTGCTGTTCAACTCAGTCTCCTTCTGGAAGACCTGACTCCATGCACGTGGAGACAGATGGGGAGAAAGCCTTTGCCCATCTTTTAGGAAGTAAGCTCCTGCACGTGTCTTCTCCCAGGCACTCCTTTACCCACTGAAAGGCGAATTCTGCTCTCCTTCACTTCAAGGCTAGCACTTCACCAGACAATCGGGACAGAAAGCCAAATGGTGGAGAACGGAGAAACAGGTGTGTGTTAGGAATGGCGAAATAGGCTGCAGGGAAGATGGCAGAGGGAAAAGGAGCCGTAGTAAGGGTTGTTGCGAATAGAGCTTGAGCCCAGCTTTCCTGCTCCCACCTACCCCAGAATTGAGAGCCACAGGCTCCCTACCCCCAGACCGTCCCTTTGTACATCCTAGGAGTATGGAAGTGGGGGCAGTGGGTAGGATATAAAGTGTAGAAGACAAAATGCCACTATGAAGTTTCTCATGGGTGCTTCCAGCCTCAGGAAGGGCTTATCCAATGTAAAATGGCTGCAAGCCCAGTAACCTTTTAGAAGCGTTTGGCTGGGTAGATAACTGGGTAGATAGCTCTTGTTCTCGCGTCTCTAGCCCTCAGTCAAGGAAAGTACACCATAGCTGCTTTCTTGTCATTGGCCTTTAAGAGAGAAAACAAATCCAGAATCCTGTTCATCTGATTGACAGTAGACTGGGGGAGCCTTGCTATGATAGGTTTAGTGCAATGGGGGCCTTTCATGTACAGAAACTGCTGCTGTTCACTGCTGCCTCCCCTCCCCCATCCCCCCACCACCCAGAACTCCTGATTCTGTCTGCCTTCTCTGTATTTAGACAATGCTTACGTGGCCATGATTTTTTTGTTTTAAATTCTGAGGTTGCCATTTGTGTGTCTTCCTCCTGTAAATCTGCTTGTTGGATTCTGTATATTTCTGGCTTGGGCAGGTTTGGGCATATGAAGCGATGGGGAGCCTGAAGTTATTTTTGGAGTGAGTGAGTGGCTAATGGCACTGAGGAATTTCGTTTAGGTGCTTTTGGGTTACTTACACTCATAATATTTTTTCCCCTAGTTGTTAGTTCCTTTCTAAGATTGGAGAAAAGGAGGGAGAAGGAATGAGGGGTACTTTTTCTCCCATGAAACAATCTATTGGTGGGGGTGGTGGCAGGAGCTCAGAACTCCAGGAGAATTGTAGGAAGCCTTCCAGCTCTACAGCCTTGGGCTGGCTCTTTCAACACTACTTTTTATTAGGGTGGAGGAGTCCATTGTTGTCCTGTCTTTCACCTAGTATTTTCTGAATCTTGTCTTCGCAGAGCCCAGATCTTAACTCTCTCTGCACTTCACATCTCTTCCTCACTCATTACAGATGCTCACAGCATTCTTAAAATATTTTAGTACTTTGTGTTTTAACTGTTTTCAAACAAATATACCACAGTCCCTTCCTCAGATGGTACAATCCTTTACAATGCTCAGATACTGCCCATCTCATCTCATGCCAGCATTGTTACTGCTCCCCTCAGCCTCCAGGATGATACTCAGACCCTGAGCTGGTTGGACTTTTTGGAAAGGAATAGAGGTTAGGG
The DNA here is from genome assembly GCF_000243295.1 of Trichechus manatus latirostris. Lineage (NCBI taxonomy): Eukaryota > Metazoa > Chordata > Mammalia > Sirenia > Trichechidae > Trichechus > Trichechus manatus. The sequence goes on along the minus strand of NW_004444083.1, from coordinate 2,067,709 downwards.
AGGATGTGGGAACAATTTTGGGGAAGGAATTATTTTTTAAATGTTTTTAACCAAAGAATTTGAAGCGCTGCCCAGACTAGGAAGCCTGGTGGCTCTGGAGAGGTAACAGATCTTTTCAGTGATAGATAGGCGTGGTAGGGAGAATATTCCTTGCCCTGAGGGTGAAGACCAGACTTTACTGCCCTACAGACCATTCCTGGGTTGGGCCACCTCAGTCCATTTCCGTTTCTCTTCCTTTCCTAACTGCTCATCAGTGAACTCATGCACTTCCCTTGGTGCCTCCAGTGCTCACTTCCTGTTGCTCCAATGTCAACCCATTGCGGGCTGGAGCCTACATGTGGGGCTGTTACTTTGCACCATAAAGGTGCTGTGAGAGGCCTTGCTGAAATGTTGCAGGGATCCCAGACTACTAGTTCCTTTCTAGAAAAGGAACTATTGCTGCTCTCTTGTCCACGTGCCCCACCTTCTGGGAGAGTGGCAGCATTGCACTCAAAAGGGGCTACTTTGCCTTCTTAATCTAGGCCAATAAACTCGGGAGGATGGGCAGGTCCAAATTTGCCCTCAGGCTTTGCTAGACCTCATTCAGCAAGCTCCAGAGAAGAGGCGGGTATTAAGAAAGTTCGCCAGTGAGTAGATCTTAAATTTTGCTCCTTGATTCCCTGATGCTTCCTGATTCCCTCTTCCGAAAACCAACTACTCCCTCCATTTCTGTGCTACCTGCATTTCAGGTTCTTCCAAGCATCAGCAGATCTCTGAAGTTCACTAGCAACTTTCACCCCTTCTTTCCCTAGAGTCTTCCTTCAGCAGCTGAGACCAGCCAGTGAGCTCATTACCCTTCTGATCTTTGCTGCCCTTCCCTAGGGCTGGTCCCATGACTGTAGTGATGAAAAGGCCGGGCACCCTCTCACCTGTTATCACTGATCTTGCGCCCTGACTTGTCCACATCTGTTTTGAATAAACCTTCATTCTCCAAGCACATCCCAAAACTTCTTGCCCTTGTTACACATCTACCTCACTATCTCACAGGTGAACAAGGGTACAAGCACCTGGTTTATGGCTTTCCTTCATTCTGTCCTTCCCTTCATGAGGGTTGGGTGGGAAGCTGGGGGCTAGAAAGTCCATAATCAAATGCAAAAACTCTTTTGGTTATGTCTATTTCTGGAATGCCTTCTCTGGGATTTTTTAGCTAACTAATCTCCTTAGCAGAGTATGAACTCTCCAGTGAGGGTCCTGCTGTGCATATTAACTGACACCCCCTAGGATACTAACTGATGCTTGGGAGGCACCCCCAGGAACACCAACATTGGAGCAGAGCTTAGAATTTAAGGGGATAAAAGAGAGTTGGCCAGCCGTACAGTTGAGAAGGTAACCGAGCACCTTCTGGAAGGTGGGAGCTAGAAGCAACTGGATAGTTACCTCTCCACCTTAACATCGTTAGTCTAGAGTGTTCACCAAGACAAAGCTTCCAGCCTGGAGGGTAATGAGACTTCCCAGCCTGAGTAAATAAAGTCCCCCACCCCATTACTGGTGTCTCCACTTTCCAACACACCTTTTCTGGCCTTGTGGGGCAGATGAGTGCTCTCCTGCATGTACTTACCACCTTGGACAAGAAATTAATTTATACTCAAACATTTTGTACATTTTTTTTTCTTTATTCAGAGGTTTCTAGTTTTATACTCTTTCCACGTCTATGCCAATGCCACCCTTCCAGCTTATTCTTCCTTTTCTGACCCTCGGTCTTCCCATGTTCCTTCCCTACAATTTGGTAGAGTTACATTTTGTCTTATTTCAACTTTTGTTTTGAAATAAAACACAAAAGTCTAAAAAAAAAAAAATCACCTTGTAGGACCCTCATCTTATGTGTGAACAAATTGAATTCCAGATAAGTTGAGAGAAACAAGCTAAATCCCACAGTTTGTTCATTCATTCATCCATTCATTCATTCACTTACTCATTCCACTCACTCACTCATGTATTCATTTAAAGTATATTTAAGGGGCACCTCTTCTAAGCTCGTTGAGCTAGGTGCTGGCATACAACAATGAACAAAATGCTCATGGTTCCTCTCGTCGCTTGTAGGTGGACTAAACTCGTCTCGCTATTTGCTGGTCTGAAAGTAGAAACCAGATCATTCTAAATGAAGATGGAGGTCAATGAGTGCCACAACAGAGGTACGCTGACACCAAAATCTGGGCAAGGGGAAATGGGCAGGCTTTGAGATACAAAGATTTGGAAAGGCTAGATGGGATTTTGAGCAAATTAATCTAGAATGCAAAGTGGAAAGGTAGGTCTGCTGGAAAAGAAAGTTGGAAAGGTGGTAGATGAGGGTTCCAATTGTCTTGGTAGGATTCTGTGCTTTATATTTTAAGTATTAGGGGGTGATAGAAGATTTGTTTCTGAAGAAGAGAGGTGTATAAAAAGCGATAAAAGCTATATCGTATTTTTACCTAATCGTCAGCTGGAAACGCGGGTCTCCATGTCCCTTGAGACCTAATTCAATTACCTTAATTTTTCAATTCAAAATAATACATGTGCACAGTTCAACAAAATCTTTTAATGAGAAACAGTAGCCTTTTGCCGCATTCCTCCTAAAAGGTGAGTGTCCCTTCTCAAACTCCATCTCTTTCTCAGATACTATCGATTGATTATAAATATTAGACATTGTCTCGTTATGGACGACACCACCCTCCTCCACCCCACTTTCCCTCTCTCTCTTCTTGGTATTTTTATATCACAGATTTTGGCAAATCACTATTTAGTGTTTGCTTTAGTGTGATTATGTAATTATTATTCAGTAGGAGCCAACTTGTATATTGCGATATTTCATTTTCCTATACAACTTGTTCATAAGTCAAAACAAACAAACAAACAATAAAACAAATCCATTGCCATTGAGTCAATTCCAACTCATATCGATCTTATATGACAGGGCAGAACTACCCCATAGGGATTCCAAGGCTGTAAATCTGTATGAAAGCAAATCTACCATGTAAGGCAAGAAGTAAATCCAGTAATTTGTTCTTACTGGATTTAATTCTTGCGTTATGTGGTAGATTGGGTTATTGTTCAGTCAGTATTCATCCCTCCCTGTTCGCATAGGAGGAACTACTTCTTTTCCCCTTAACTCTGAACTTGGCAATATGACTTTTTGGCCAATGGTGTTATTAGTGAATATAATGCAAGCAAAAGGTGAGAAATGGGCTTGTGTGGTGAGCTTGACCTGTTTCTGTCTATTACATTGCCGTGATAAAAGCATGCTCTGAGGCTAGGCCACTGGTTCAAGGGGGGTGAGAGGACATGGAAAATCTGGACCCAGCCAAGGGCAGCCTAAAGCAGCTGCTCCCGCCTTGCCCCCTGCAATAATCTGAAGACCTATGTGAATTATATGGTTTTATACCGCTGAAATATTGTGGTTGAGTCTTACACAGAAAAAGCCAGTTTCATTCCTCCACCTATTTTTGTTCCCCATTTACTTCATTTTGTTTCACAATTACCAATCTTTCTTAAATTTCCAATAGATTTACAAAACTACTAAGTATAATATTTTTTCATATTATCAAACACAATGAGATTCTATTAGTTTTTGTTTGTTTTTTTTAAATCTGGTGGTGCAGTGGTTGAGAGCTACGGTGAGCTACGGCTGCTAACCAAACGGTTGGCAGTTCAAATCCACCAACTGCTCCTTGGAAACCCTATGGGGCAACTCTACTCTGTCCTATAGGGTTGCTGTGAGTCAGAATTGACTTGATGGCAATGGAGCTGCTTGGTTTGGTTTGGGTACATTTTACCTGGAGTCCTCTATACCCCTACTCCTCTGGATTGGTTGTTCTCTAGCCTTAATGCACAGCTGTAATCCTGGGACTTGCTAACCTCTCTCCCATTTTGGATCCTCTGTTTTCTGTACCCAATGTCTTCTTGTTTCTTGGTTTACCCCTTTGTTTCGATGGCACATCTACAGTAGCTTCTTAGAAAGGGTGCATGAGAGGAAGCTTTAGGTACTACTCATTTTAAAAAGGTTTTAATCTAACCCTTACCCTTGACTGATAGGTTGACTGGATACAGAATTTTATATCCAACACCAAAATGATAGGATAAATACGAAATGTCAAATAATTAACACAGCGCCACCTACCGGCTGTTTGGAGTTTTGTGTTTTTCCCTTGGGGAGGGTTCATTCCTAAGTCATTGGTTCTCTTACCTGGACAACCTGGAAGGGAAGCCCCAGGGAACAGAGTGGTTGGTGACGGGGACTCCAAGCACTTACTGTGGCTTCTGATGGCACCTAGGAGGTTCTCTACCCCATGCATCTGCCATGGCTGTAGAAGAGATTAATAGTAGTGACATGTAAAAGCTGAGAACAGCTGGGACACCCTTCCTCAGGGAGTGCTGTATGCACACTGGTGACAGCTGATGCCACTGGGATTCCCAGTACTGCCAACTGAGACAACCATCTGAAATCTACTGCCCCCATGAAAGCAGTGTTTTATGGCAAACCCCTGTCTCCTGCAAATTCCAATTTTTCTTTAAGAGTTTAAACATAATTCCAAGAGTGCCCCAGGATTCCATTTGCTACTCCATTTCCTTTGAGCATAATGCCGCCCCTGTCTGCAGCAATCGAGACAGCCCAGATGTGAGAAACTGTCAATGCCAATAAGATGAGATAGTTTCAACACTATTCCCAGGTTGGATTTGTATTTTGTGCACAATAGGTCTCCACATTCCTTCTTGAATGATAGGATGAGGCTCAGCAGTGGGGGTGAGTATACTCCTTCTCATCTTTTAGGCCTATTCTTAAATGCTATTTCCTCAAAGTGACCTTCCTGATCATCCCACTATTCTCTTTTATAAAACTATGCACTTCCACACAGTAGTTACCATGATTTACATGAAATATTTGTTTACCTATTTCCTATCTTTTTCCCCAACTAGTAGGTAGGCTCATGAAGAAAGGGACCAAGTCTGTCACTGTGTACCCTTCATCTATCCAAGTGATGGTAACAAACCAAAATCCATTGCTGTGGAGTTGATTCCGACTCATAGCAACACTGTAGGACAGAGGAGAACTACCCTATAGGGTTTCCAAGGAGTGGCTGGTGGATTTGAACTGCTGACCTTTTTTGGTTGGCAGCCAAGCTCTTAACCACTGCACCACCAGGGCTCCAGCGATGGCACAGCAGATAATAAATAACTGCTATATGAACGAAGGAGTCCCTAGGTGGTGTAAACGGTTAAGATCTTGGCTACTAACCAAATGGTTGGCAGCTCGAATCCACCCAGAGGAGCCTTGGAAGAAAAGACTGGTGATCTACTTCTAACAGATCACAGCCATTAAGAACCCTATGGAGCACAGTTCGACTCTGACACACATGGGGTTGCCATGAGTAGCCACTGACTAGATGGCAACTTATTTTTTAAATGAATGAAGAATGACCAGCTCACGGATATAAATACTGCAATACTGAAGCCACTGTATGAAAATGTCCTGTTTGGGTCCCAGTCTCTGTTGTTTTGGAGTCATCACTTCCAGCCTGGGGAGCTGTGTTGCCACGAATTGTGGCATAATCTAGCCATTCCGCTTTCCCCAGACACGGAGCTAGCAATTCTCGTGCTCTCTGACTTGAGAGCTTCTTAAATATTTCTTTTTCCCTTTAAATCTGATCAAGAAGTAAATCAGTGAAACATTTTCTCTGCTCTTCAGGAAGCATGATATGATATACGAGCATGAACCAGAGGAAATCATACATCCACAGGGAGTAAATGCAGTCAGTAAAAGCTTGCCCACAGTGCATTGACAGATGTGCTTTTAAACCAACTATCAGGCATCTTTGAAGTATGAGGAGACAGAATTACCTTTATGCTCCCTGTGATTTGCACTGGAAAGTCTATTTTCCTTTGAATGGCTGCACAGGTATATAGTCAGGTATATTTTATGTTGGGTGGATAGCAGTGTTCCTAAGAGTAGCTTGGATGGTTCTCATGGTTAGGAAACATTAAAATCATGAATCATCACTGCTCAAAAAGGCACATCTGACTTGTTCAGTGGATGAAGAAAGTTACTTCAAATATCTGCATTTGACAACTTAAGCATATGCTCCCCAATGCCACCACACATCAGGAAGAGAGGCATGACTGAACTTAGAAATGGACTTGACTTTGTCTTCCACCTCTTGAAAGTTATCTTATACACCATCCATGCAGAAAATGCTTTGATGTTCTCTGCAAGTATTCCATGATATCTCAAAAGAGCATATAATTGTAAGAATATTCTTTGGCGCTATTAGTTGCTGTCAAGTCGATTCCGACTCATGGCAACCCTATGTGTGCAGAGTAGAACTGTGCTCTATAGATTTTCAAGGCCAGGCCTGTCCTCCAAGGTGTCTCTGGGTGGATTCAAACCACCAACCTTTTAGCTCTTAGTTGAGTGCTTAACTACACCACCCAGAGACTCCTAAGGACATTCTATAGAATATAAAGTAGTATATATCCACATAAAACCAAAAAAAACCCAAACCTGTTGCCGTTGAGTTGATTCCTACTCATAGTGACCCTATATACAGATATATCCATATACACTTATATATATATATATATATATAGAATACTAGATATATTGTTAAGAATATTGTAAGAATATGCTGTAAGTCATATTTTAGATTATGAATATACTTTTGTCTCTATAACTCCTGTCTATTTTGAACTCAAAACACCTTGAGATGATACCATTGACCTTGCAATATTTTTATTGAGGATAATACACCATAAGATCCCCAGATGCAAAGCAAAACTCATGATCATCTCTTTCAAACTATATCTTCCCCTAATGGTCTCCAAAGGAGTCCTGGTTGCTCAGTGGTTAAGCGCTCACCTGCTAACCAAAAGGTTGGCGGTTTAAACCCACCAATCGCTCCATGGGAGAAAGGTGACAATCAGCTTCCACGATGACTTATAGCCTTGGAAACCCTATGGGGGAGGTTCTACTTTGTCCTATAGGGTCACTATGAGTTGGAATCAACTCAATAGCAATGGGTTAATGGTCTCCATCTGTATATAAGTATTTGAAGTTCTAAAGTTACGAGTTATTTTATTTGTTCCTTGGAAAAATGTTAGGGTGCTTATAAAAGTAATAACTGTGAAATCAGTTACCAAGGAGAGTACATGGTCCTTGGAGGGTGTGCACCAGAGGCTACTGTACCCATAAAGGAGGGAGGGCTTCCTGAGGAAGCAAAGTTTGAGCGAAGATCTGAAGGAGATGGAGGGGCAGTGGGGGCATGGACAGGGGGATGAGAAGGACGGCAGTGACATGGGGAGAAGGTTCCAAGTAGGAACAAGTAGCATGTGCCAAGGCTTTGGGACAAGAGGCAGCATGGTGCATTTAAGGAATGGAAAGAGTGGTCGGGGTGAAGGGAGTGAGCAGATAGATGGTGGACGTTGAGGGCTGAGGGATGAGCAGGTGTCATATTATGCTGGACTTTATAGGGGATTTTAAAGATGTTGTCTTTATCCTGAATGCAATGGGAAGTGAGTGTGGAAAAAAGACCCCAGTTTGGGGGACAGGAAGGGGGTTGACATATCACGTTCCTATTTTGGAAAGATCACCATATGGGCAGTTTCTTTCCCCTACGCACTATTTCCCCCCAGACTCCAACAACTGATTAATAGTTAGTCTCCCTTAGCCTTAGTTCCTTGTACTTCCACAGGGTTGCTGAGATAGGCTTATATTTCATTTTTGTTTCCACTGCCTGATTCAGGACCTCATTATCTGTGACAAGTAGCAAAGGCCTTCATTGACATCTCAAGCTCCAGCTCTCCCCATTCTAGCTCATTCTGGGTCCTGCTCCTCCTGACCTAAAAAGCTTCCGTTGTTCTTTAATGTCTTGAGAAACCGGGGCAAGGGATGAGAGTCATTCCACGTGCTGAGTGCTGATATATTATGTCTCACTTTATATCATTTAATCCTCACATGCATTACACCATTAATGCATACATTATATCACACATTATGTCATTTAATTCTCACCATCCCTAGACAAAGTAGGCATTGTCATTTTACTGTGCTCGGCTTGTCAACCCTGTAGCTTAGTCTTGAGCCAAATCCGACCAATGTTTCTGGCACATGTTTAGGGTTTTCTTTCTTCTGCACGTCTGCTCACACCTTTAGTGCCGTCGACAGGGTCTGTTACCTGTGCCTCACACCCCAACACCTAATCAGAATGTCCATTCAGACTTTAATATGCTGCCTTCTTCAATGCCTGCACGAGCAGATTTTCTAATCTTCTGTGTTCCCCTTAACACTTGCTTTTAAAAGTTAGTAGGCCCCTGGGTGGTGCAAGCGGTTTGTGATCAGCTGCTAATCTAAAGGTTGGCAGTTCGAACCCACCCAGTGGCACTGAAGAGGAAAAGCTTGCCAATCTGATTACAGCCAAGAAAACCCTAAGGAGCTCAGTTATACTCTGTAACACACGGGGTCGCCATGAGTTGGAATCAACTCAACAGCAATGGGTTTGTTTTTTGGATTTTTTTTTTTTCAACAGCTTTTTACCAGTTACAACTGAGTACCGGAAGAGAAATCATATTTTGAGTAGAATCTTTGTGATTTATTATTTTTAGTTAACAAAAATAACTGGCTTTCTCTAACCATCTGAACCAATTAGTTGTAAAAGATTTTATTCAGTGCTTATAAATATTTTTCAAATCAGAAATGTTCATGTTCTCTTTCTCCTCCCTTCTGTCTCTTCTCCATAGAAACAACATCAACAAATACATATTTTTTCTCTGTATTTCTGCTTTATAAATGAGTCTTTGCCATAGGAGGCATGGAATTTAAAAAAAGGAGGGAGGACTCCTATAACAGGAGGAGGAAGCTACTGAAGATAAATGATTAAAATCATTCGTAAACTCAATTATAAAATAATTCCTGAGGAAGAATGAAGATAATAACTAACATTTATTGAGCCAAGCACTGTTCAAAATGCTTTATGTTCATTATTTCATTTATTCTTCACAACAATCCTGGGCCGTAATTACTGTTATTATTTCCAGGAAACTGAGACACAGGAAAGGTAGCCACAATTTGTAAAACCTTGTGCTAGGAGGCATCGAGGGACATAAAAATGTCAGTGCCTCAAGGAGTCAATGTCTAGAAGGGAAGATAACATACGAATAATAGTGTTATTCTGATCTATGCATCGTGCTATGCGATATCTCAGCCCATCCTCCCACAGCCCAATAAAGTAGCTCTCATGATTTCCATTTTATAGCTGAAGAATTTGCCCTTAGATAGATTAAATAAATTGTGCAATATCAATAACCAGAAGAGTTAGGGTTAAGTCCCAGTCTGTCTGTGCTAGTTTGCTGGATACAAACTGCTCTTATTCAAATAAAGACCTAATAAACCAGTTGCCAGTTGAGTTGACTCCAACTCATGGCGATCCCATGTGAGTTAGAGTAGAAATGTGCTCCATAGGGTTTTCAATGGCTGATTTTTAGGAAGTAGATCATCAGACCTTTCTTCCAAGGTGCCTCTGGGTAGACGGTAACCTCTAACCTTATTAGCAGAAAAAACTCATGATTAGGGATCATGGCAAACAAACTTGAATGACTCCACTATGGTCTGGTTCAGGAGCCCATTTCTACTCTGGTCTCCAAACCCCTTAGTTTATGGCTTGTTGTGTACATCACGGGACTGGTCACCAGCAACTTCAGGGTGACGTTGGATTCATTGTAATGCTTTCAGGACACAAGGAAAACTTGGAAATTGTCTTCACCAGCATATGAAATGTTCATTCATACGTAGTAGGATGTTCACATGCATCCTGGGGGTTCTCAAGTTGACTGGGTTAAAAAGACAGAACTCCTGTCTTTTTATGAAATTATATGTAAGTATCAAATGGCTGAAATTTTGTAGATATTTCACATGTGTGGTCAAATTTGGAGTTTGAAATAATGTTTGAAAGATGGTTACTCATACTACAATTTCCAGTATTTGTATGTTCCTTCTCATCTCTCGTGAATGGTGGCTAAGGACCTGCAATGTCTGAATGACTTCTCTAAAGTCATTTTACTTTCCAGAATTTTCCTTGGAATATTTCCTATGGAAAGCGTTTCTTTTTTTTTTTTGGTGGAGAAGTGAGGTGAAGGAAAAATGTGAATGTTTATCACACCTGTGGCTTGTTCTAAGCACTACTTTTAGATCTTTGTACTATTTTCACCAACTTCAGGTTGTGAAATGGTTGTTAGTAACATTATAGTGAAAGGGTTTTCATCATACTGTACTCTAAGAAGAGGTTGTGATTTTTATGCTCCTGATGTTCACACATGAAGTGTTGGCGATATAGGACCTGATCACGTGTTAACTACGACGCACCGAAAATAAACTGCTCCTATCTGAAGTTACTGCTTTCCCTTTTGATGATGGAAAGCAGGTTTTGGGGAGAAGTTAATTAAATATCTAGAGAGATTCAACAATTTGATGTTGTTGTTGTTGTTAGGTGCCATCCAGTCCATTCTAATTCATAGCAACATTATGTACAACAGAACAAAATGCTGCCCAGTCCAGCACCATCCTCACAACTGTTGCTATGTTTGAGCCCATTGTTGCAGCCACTGTGTCAATCCATCTCATTGAGGGTCTTCCTCTTTTTCACTGATCCTCTACTTTACCAAGCATGATGTCCTTCTACGGGGACTGGTCTCTCCTGATAACATGTCAAAAGTATGTGAGATGAAGTCTCACCATCCTTGCTTATAAGGAGCATTCTTGCTGTACTTCCTGCAAGAGAGATTTGTTCGTTCTTCTGGCAGCCCATGGTGTATTCAATATTCTTCACCAACGCCATAATTCAAAGGCGTCAATTCTTCTTGGGTCTTCTTTATTCATTGTCCAGCTTTTGCATGCATATGAGGTGACTGAAAACAGCATGGCTTGGGTCAGGCGCACCTTAATCCTTACAGTAACTTCTTAGCTTTTTAGCACTTTAAAGAGACCATTTGCAGAAGATCTGCCCAGTGCAATAAGTCATTTGATTTCTTGACTGCTGCTTCCATGGGCATTGATTGTGGAGCCAAGTAAAATGAATCCTTGACAACTTCAATCTTTTCTCTGTTTATCATGATGTTGTTTACTGGTCTAGTTGTGAGGATTTTTGTTTTCTTTACGTTGAGGTGTAATCCATACTGAAGGCTGTAGTCTTTGAGTGCTTCAAGCCCCTTCACTTTCAGCAGGCGAGACTGTGTCATCTGCATATCCCAGGTTGTTAATCAGTCTTCCTCCAATTCTGATGCCATGTTCTTCTTCATATAGCCCAGCTTCTTGGAGTATTTTGCTCAGCATACAGGTTGAATAAGTATGGTGAAACGATACAACCCTGACGCATACCTTTCCTGATTTTAAACCACACAGTATCCCTTTGTTCTGTTCGAATGACTGCCTCTTGGCCTATGTATAGGTTCCACATGAGAACAATTATGTGTTCCGGAATTCTTATTCTTTGCAATGTTATCCATAATTTGTTATGATCCACACAGTTGAATGCCTTTGCATAGTCAATAAAACACAGGTAAATATATTTCTGGTATTGTCTGCTTTCAGCTAAGATCCATCTGACATCAGCAATGATATCCCTCATTCCACATCTTCTTCTGAATCTGGCTTGAACTTCTGGAAGTTCCCTGTTCATGTACTGCTGCAACCACTTTTGAACAATCCTCCGCAAAATTTTACTTGTGCGTAATATTCATGTTGTTCGATAATTTTCACATTCTGTTGGATTACCTTCCTTTGAAATGGGCACAAATATGGATCTCTTCTGGTCGGTAGGTGAGGTAGCTGTCTTCCAAATTTTCGACATAGACAAGCGAGCACCTCCAGTGCTGCATCCAATTGTTTTAACATCTCAATTGGTATTCCATCAATTCCTGGAACCCTGTTTTTCACCAATGCCTTCAGTGCAGCTTGGACTTCTTCCTTCAGTACCATCAGTTCTTGATCATATGCTACCTCCTGAAATGGTTGAACGTTGATCAATTTTTTTTTTTTTATACAATGACTCTTTGTATTCCTTCCATCTTCTTTTGATACTTCCTGCATCATTCAATATTTTCCGCATAGAATCCTTCAATATTGCAACTAGAAGGTTGATTTTTTTCCTTCATTTCTTACAGCTTGACAATGCTGAGCATGTTTTCTCTTTTGTTTTTCTAACTCCAGGTCTTTGCACATTTCATTATAATACTTTGTCTTCTCGAGCTGCCCTTTGAAATCTTTTGTTCAGCTCTTTTACGTCATTATTTTTTCCATTCTCTTTAGCTACTCTATGTTCAAGAGCAAGTTTCAGAGTCTCTTCTGACATACTATTTGGTCTCTTCTTTCTTTCCTGCCTTTTTAATGACTTTTTGCTTTCTTCCTGTATGATATCCTTGATGTCATTCCACAACTGGTTTGGTCTTCTCTCATTAGTGCTCAATGCATCAAATCTATTCTTGAGAGGGTCTCTAAATTCACGTGAGATATACTCAAGGAGCTGCTCTAATTTTCCTCAGCTTCAACTTGAAGTTGCATATGAGCAACTGATGGTCTGTTCCGCAGTCAGCTCATGGCCTTGTTCTGACTGATGATATCGAGCTTCTGCATAGTCTATTTCCACATATGTAGTTGATTCCTGGGTATTCCATCTGGTGAGGTCCACATATATAGTCGCTGTTTATGTCATTGGTCTTGCAAAATTCTATCATGTGATCTCCGGCATCATTTCTATCACCAAGGCCATATTTTCCAACTACCAGTCCTTCTTTCATCAATGATTTGATACTTACACATAATTTCAATTAGAAAAAGGGTTACAAGGCAATTTACCAGTTGAGACTTGTAGAATAAGCATGGTAGCTGACACTTGTATAATGCTTCCTCTGGGCCAGGCATTTAGTCCTCAGAATAAGCCTACAAGGAAGATGCTATCATTATCCGCAAAACACATGTGAGGAGCCTGTGGCACAAAGAAGTTAAGTCACTTGTGTAAAAGTCATAAAACTGGTAAGTGATCATCAGGATTCATCCCCAGTCTGCCTTGGAAGTCTGTGCTACTAACCAATATGCTATGCTGTCTTTTTAATATAGTGAATTGGATAGACTATCAGTGTTTTTAATTTGATTAAGAATTTGATACATTTTTAGCATTTCATTTTAGTAGCCAATCAAGGGTTTTTAAAACCATCACTTAGTAATAAAACAAAACAAAACAAAAAAATCCCACTTGCCGTTGAGTCATTTCTGACTCATGGTGACCCTATGTGTGTTAGAGTAGAACTATGCTCCATAGAGTTTTCAATGGCAGATCTTTCATAAGTAGATTGCCAGGTCTTTCTTCTGAAGCATCTATGAGTGGACTCCAATCTCCAACCTTTCAGTTATGGCTTGAATGCATTAAATGTTTACACTTGATATTGTTGTTAGTTGTCACTGAGTTGATTCTGACTCATGGCTCCCTATTTGTGCAGAGTAGAACTGTACTCCATAGCGTTTTCAAGGCTGTGATCTTTTGGAAGCAGATCACCAAGCTTGCCTTTTGAGGCAACTCCTGGTGGGTTTGAACCGCCAACCTTTTGGCTAGTAGTTGAGTGCTTAACCATTTATGCCACCCAGGGACAATTCCTTGATCTTCTTTAAATAAAGTAAGCGTTCCCCTACTTCTCACAACTCCTACAACTCCCTTTTCTTTCCTAGACACTGAGGTCTAATGGCTAATGTCCTTTGTCATTGTTTTTGCACAGCGATTTTTTAAAAACAATATTTTACTGTGTTTTTGGTGAAAGCTTACACAGCAATTTCGGTTTCCATTTGACAATTTTCACACAAATTGTTCAGTGACATCAGTTACATTTTTCACAATGCGTCAACGTTCTCTTTAATGGTGTTCTGCTTGTTCCATTTCCAAGACTCTAGTTTGCACAGTAATTTCTTTTAACAGTAGAGAAATATGTCTCTGTACTCACGTCTCCATTAAAACTGGGGAAATAAAAATGAGAAGACTACGTGAGTTTCAAAAACACTGGGAGAGAGAATTTACTTCTTTGTGAAAATAAGAACTGGATTCATTCATTTAATATGCAAAATGAATTTGTATTTAAAAGCAAACCAAACCCGTTGCCTTCGAGTTGATTGCGACTCATAGCAACCCTATAGGACGGAGTAGAACTGCCCCACAAGGTTTCCGAGGAGCAGCTGGTGAATTCGGACTGCTCACCTTTTGATTAGCAGCCAAACTCTTAACCACTGCACCACCAGGGCTCTGTGTTTAAAAGGAACAAAACAAAATCCTAAAATAATATTATGAAGTAATCCATGATAAAGAACTATATAGGTATACAGAAAACATGTGTGATGAAATTACTGGGGATCTGTAAAAAAAGGACTGAAATTTTAAAAGTTTTTTTTTTTTTTTTAATATGAACAAAATAATTGATGCAGCTGTGGAATTAGCTATGCATTAGAGAAAACAACTTGCCTGGGCAATTGCTTTTTACAGAAGGTAGGTTTATTAAGTAAAGTGTATTGAGTATGGCAGAAATCCTGTGTCTGAACAGAAACAATCTTGTATAAATAAAATTCTAGCTGTAAATATTGTTGCTTGGCATGCTGGAGCTACTGCCAACAGTTTGCTGTCTAATTTGCATTGAAAAATTAAATTATTTGTGGCATTGGCTGAAAGCATAGATCTTCTCTCTAATACTGCCTGGTTAACTATATTTTCCTTGGTGTAGAGAATTTTGGATATGGTACCCCTGATGACATAATATCAAAAAATGACTTACTTTGTGTATTGAGAAAATCCATCATGGATGCCACTGTAAATATATCAAAGTCTTGGAAAAAGGAAGACTGAAGAAGAATTGATGCATTCGAATTGTGGCGTTGGTGAACAACACTGAATGTACCTCTGACCTCCAGAAAAATACATAAATCAGTCTTGGAGGAAGTACAGCCAGAATGCTCCTTAGAAGCAAGGATGGCAAGACTTCATCTGACTTACTTTGGACACATCATCAGGAGGGACAAATCCCTGGAGAAGGAAATTATATTTGGCAAAGTAGAGGGTCCATGGAAAAGAAGGAGAACCTCAGTGAGATGGATTGACACAATGGCTGCAACAATGGGCTCAAACATAGCAACAATTGTGAGGAAGGCATAGGACTGGACAACTTTTCATTCTGTTATATATAAGGTTGCTATGAATCAGAGCCTACTCAACAGACCGAGCAACAACATCACTAACTCACGGTTTCAAAAACTCTTCTTTGACCAGTGTAGACTGGTCAGAATTAGTAAACATGAAGAGAAGTGCCACTTCTACCTTGGCTGGCATTAGAGTCAGACATTATGAAACTAACCTATAAGGTAGAAACATTTTTCAAGAATGTAGAATTATAGTTCATGAACTAGGTTTTTTGTTTGTCTTTGTTTATTGGTTAAAAAGTTAAAACCAGACCGTGTTATGAACATTAAAATTAATTTCAAGGACTCAATATGAACCTCTAGTTTGAATCAAGGTCAGATTAATGGGTGAACTGGATGTGACATACTGCATAGAGTTTAGGTGGCTTCTGTGTGATAAAGTGTTGAAGAGAGTTTTAACTACTGAAACAAATGAACTCATTCATGCATCCAAGAGGAAATGACCAGCAAAAATTGAGTTAAAGACTTGGCCACATCAGTTGTTAGTACAACTCATCTAACCACCGAGTATTTTTCTGCATGGGCACTCACTAGCAGTTATAGGAATGCATGATTTCATTGGCTTATTCATCCTGAAATTATGTGTTTGGGGAAGTCATTTGGGAAGAAATAAACGGGTCTACCTTTATGTGCTAAAGCCAGTTTCCAAAGATGAAAGTGAACTACATTTATTCCACTATGGTTTTGAAGATTGAATTTTAAAATGATTACTCAGATTGCTGTTAAGCTGTATGAAAAATGGATTAACATTGCTCAATTTGCCTCTCTTAATATTCATATTGTGAAGGAAGAACTACCAATGGAAATTACTGAGATACAGAATAATAAGTACTAGAATCTAAAAGTGTTAACAATGGGATATGAGACTTCTAGAACTCTTTCTGGCATTAACCATTTGCTGTTGAGTTGACTCTGACTCATGGTGACCCCATGTGTGTCAGAGTAGCACTGTACTCCATAGAGTTATCAATGGCTGATTTTTTAGAAGTGGATTGCCAGGGCTTTCTTCCAAGCACCTCTGGGTAGCGTCAAATCTTCAACTTTTCAGTTAGCAGTCGAGCATGTTAACTGTTTGCACTACCCGGGGGTTTCTCTTTCAGACATACCTACCTTAATTTTAGAAGCATGAGTCTATCTGGGTTTGGCAGTATCTGTGCCTGGGAACAATTGTTTTCCACTATGGAAAGTAATAAAAGTAAATATCATACCCAGCTAGAGAAATCATAGTTGAATTTGGTCCCGCACATGTCAAGTGAAATATAAAACCTGTCTTTGGTATAGAAGAAAAGCTTTCAGGTTTTCAGTTTCAGATCAAGATCTGATAAATTACAATATGAAAGTGCAATAGCATGATGTTTCCATTTATGAAAGTTTATAGTTTTAACATTTTTCAATTTAAAATCTCATTTTCGCAGTCATACATGTTTGCATTATGTTAAATGTTTTCACCCCAGTGCAGTAAAAATGAATGGCTGATGATTTTATTTCTCGTAGATGCCGGCTTTATTCCTGGTATGTGTCACTCATTTACATTACCGATTTCTTCTGTAGGCAATTGAGTTTAAGTTCTCTGTTATAGATATGAATTAAAGCACAAGATCATAAAGGGAAAGAGTATGTAGAGCAAGAAGAGAGGAGGGACCAATGCAGAACCAAAATGCCAACATAGAAGGAGAGTATGAGAACCAAGAAGGAATAGGAGTAGCCAGGGAAGCAGCCAGAAAACCAGAAAGTGTGGCGTTGCAGACCCCTGGGGAAGACACTGTTGGGAGAGCAGTCTACCACAAACCTGGAGCATCCCTGTATGTTCTTGTTGGGCCTGCCAAGAATGCAAAGCCTGACCGCTCTCTACCTAGGCCATTTCTCAGGGTTATGTTCACAGCAAGCCAATCTTGAAGGATGAGGTAACACCTCCCCTACGAGACAAAGAGCAGGCTTGCTTATTGCTCACTGTAAAGCAGTGAATTTCCGGAGCTCACTGGTCCTTGGCTGTGACGCAAACCTCCTACATGTGTGGCATCCACCTAGGACACCCGTGTCATCCCTATTGTTTTGGGGAGGAAGGGAAACTGATGCAACCATGTTGACTTTCTGGCTACTTCTGTGCTATAAGTAACAAAGTCCTTTTTCTTTGACCCAGCAGTCTCGTGTCTTGGCAGCATTCAAGAAACAATAACAGGGTAGCTCATTAGCTCGAACGTAGGATAAAATCCCAAAAGCTTCATAGTCCTTGACAGACACTCATTCAAGGAAGTAGGTAGAAGCCTTGCCAAGAGGCCAAGTAAGGTAAAGATAGAAAACCATCTATTGGACTGAGCACTGAGGAGGCCCTAGATAAACTTGGCAAAGAGCAGCTTCGGTGGCATGCTGAGGACTGAAGCTGGGTTGCAGCACGGTGAGTCAATGCCATGGAGATAGCAAGCATAAACTATTTCAAAAAGTTGTGCTATGAACAGGAGTGAAAAGGGTAATAATAGCTAAAAGAGCAAACGGGGTCAAAGAAGAGTTTTATTTCACTGGTGGTTTTTCAATTATTTCACTGCACGTGGACCCTGTAGGCTTTTGAGTTGATGATCCTTGACTTCAAGGCTGTTGCTTATGGCTGTGCAGTGTATGTGTCCTGTAACTGCAGGGGGCGCCATTTACTGCCCAGTGATGGCAGCTAACACCACCACCAGGGCAGTTTTGTAGTTATGTATTACAGTTTTCCAGAGCCCTGGTGGCACAGTGGTTAAGAGCTCAGCTACAAACCAAAAGGCTGGCAGTTTGAATCCACCAGCTGCTCCTTGGGAACCCTATGGGGCAGTTCTACTCTGTCCTATAGGGTCACTATGAGTCGGAATCGACTTGATGACAACAGGCTTTTTGCTTTTTGCTTTAAAAATAATAATAATTAGAAGAACTTGAACATTCCTGTCTCCTTCTTTCTGGTAATTCTGTAGGTTTCTGTTGTATTCTTAGCCTGTAAGGCATTTTTAAGCTCCACTGTGAATTATGTCCTTGACTCGATGACCACAGGGTTCCCGTTTTTTGGTGAGTGTCATTTGGTTTTTTTCCGGACTTGTTGGCCTTTGTCCTGTGTGTGGTTCCCTCTTGGTGTCTCTGACTCTGTGTTCCCCCGTCCCCGGCTGCTGTGTCGCTTTCTTTTCTTGCTTTTTCCTTTTTTTTTTTTTGTCCTCTGTTTATCTGTCCTTGACCGGCTTCTGGACTTTTTGGTGTCGTGTTGTTTCTTCTTCATGTCGGTTCCATTTGTTAGTTCTTTTGTGTGGTCCGTGGTTTTTTCTTGGCTGTTGTCTTTACTGTTGGCGGTTTGCAGTCCTTTCTTGGCTGGTTGGGCTGGGTGCGTTGTGATCTGCTTCCTTTAGGTTTGCAGTTGAGCACACTCTATTTGGCCGTTCTCCTTGGTAGGTCATGTTGTTGCGGTGGGTTAGAGTCAGTCTGGCCCTCATGGTTTTGGTGTTCGTTTGGTTCGTGGTGCGGTGTTGCGTCTCATTTGCGGGGTTGTTTGCCATTACGGTGGTGGTTTGTGGGTTTTGGGCCTTGTTTGCTGTTTGTGAGATTCTTTCTGTGGTGATGTGCCAGGTGCGAGGGGGTGCGTCGTGGTGTGATTCCGTTACTGCTTTTCTTTGGCTTGGGGTGCGGCTGTTGTTTTGGTGTGAAGGACATAATTCACAGTGGAGCTTAAAAATGCCTTACAGGCTAAGAATACAACAGAAACCTACAGAATTACCAGAAAGAAGGAGACAGGAATGTTCAAGTTCTTCTAATTATTATTATTTTTAAAGCAAAAAGCAAGTTTTATTCGGCATATATTCAAAAGGGCACAAGTGGGTGGGCAAGCACGCTGCCACAACCATGTCTGCCGAGTCCAAGAAAGTATTACAGAATAGGCAGAAGAATGGGAAAACGGATAAGCATGCTGCTAGAGCCGTGTCTGTCCAAGCCCCTCAAGTTTTTCTAATTATTATACAATTGGATAAGAGCTAGGCAAGCTCCCAGTGGCTCTTTTCATTTTTCTCATTTTTTCCCTGGTATTTTTTCTCCCAATCGGCTTTCCAACTAAATGTGGTTCATTCTACCGTTGAGCTATGCCTGTGTTCAGAAACTTTGACGAATGGCTATTCCAGCGTCCATGAACACCTGACCTTGTCATCAGCCACGGTCACCTCCTATATACGCACCCTCTGCCCATGTCTCTCCCTCAGGGGTCGCATTTTGACACAAGGTCATTCATTTTCTATAAAATGGTAATTTGTGCCTATCTGAGTTTGTCCTCTTTTGAGAAGGTTATCCAATTACCCTCTGTACTCTTTCAAACCACAGTCAATCTGTTTGAATGTACAGATGCAAAGTTCCTATCCACCTTCCAGAGGGAACTAATAGCAGAGATGCTGAAGCCATCTGAAACCCCAGTTGTGGGGGCTATGGAGCCAGCGCCCAGGGCTGTAACGAGCAGTTTCCTGGTTGCACCTTAGTCACACGGTGACAAATCACATTCATTTCAACTTCCAGGCTAAAGGGAACACGTTTCCCCAGCTAATAGAGCTGTTTGGAGCAAAATGAAAACCCCGTCTTTCATAATAAATTCTCATTACAGCATAAATTTACCAGAGCAGATAATCACTGAGAGTTCGCCCATTGTTTGTAGCACTCATTTAAACAAAGCCAGGAAATAAAACGGATAATACTTGAGAGACTGTAAATGTATTTTTGATGCACTGTTCTGTCTGTTAAGTGTCCCTTCACTTTGTTATTCATCTATCTTGCTTCATTATGTTTACCCCTTAATGCACGACATATCCAGGACTGTCCTCCTTCAGCTACTTGGGAAATTCAGCTCCATGGGGGAGACTTTTAAAGCCCAAACCACAGAATACATGTGGAAAGATTCAGCTGCCTTCTTTTTTGTGTGTGTGATGATGCCATGGTAGAAGGCAATTCTTCTCTGTTTCAGCATAAGTATAAAAAGAACTAAGAGATGGCAGGAACATTTTCTATCTCTATACTTGTTGCTGTTGGTTGCCATTGAGTTGGCTTCAATTCATGGTGGCTCCATGTATAACGGAACAGAACACTGTCTGGTCCTGCACCATCTTCACAATCATTGGTATTCTCAAGTCCATTGTTGTGGCTACTGTGTTCTGAGAGCCTTCCAACCTATGGAGTTCACCTTCCAGCACTATATTGGACAATACTCAGTTGTGATCCATAGGATTTTCACTGCCTAATCTTCAGAAGTAGATTGCCAGGCCTTTCTTATTAGTCTGGAAGCTCTGCTGAAACCTGTCCACCATGGGTGACCCTACTGGCATTTGAAATACCGGTAGCGTATCTTCCAGCATCATAGCAACATGCACTCCATCACACTATTACAAACTGACAGATGGGTGGTAGATTTCTACACTACAGAAGTCTCAATTATTTGAGTCCCTTTGGCTCACTGATACCTACTGGAAATATTGATGAGTGCTCCCAATCACAGTAAAAAATGGATCCATTTTTAAAATCACGTAATGAAAGAAAATTGATAAAACAATATCAAGCTGACATAGTTTATAAAACACAATTATGTACAAACTATACATGTTGAGCTAGAAACCTAGGGAAGAGTAGATACTTCATTTCTAGAGCCTTCTCAAGCTCAAATATATATGCTCCATTGAAATCAGCTTGGGGTGATTTGTTGTACAGTCATACCAACTGGAACAGATAATAAGGGAGTCTTAGATGTTCAGGTATAGAAAGGAACTTTCAGAGCATCTAGTCAAAGCAACTGACTTTACAGATGAGGAAATTAGCTCAGAGGGGCGGAATAATTGACCCAACATCTAACAGCTCCTTAGTGGTGGTGCAAAGGGTCTTCCTTGGCTTATGATGCAAGGAGGGTACTCATCTCACATGAAATACCCCCATAAATTAGGCAAGGGACAAGGCCTTCTACAGTCTGAATGAATGTTGGCTCATACAGCTCCAGAAACATTCAGGGTGGATACAGGCAAGACCAAACAGCTCTGTGAGTTCCTGAAAGTTCTACCACAACACTGCCTTACAATAGACCCTATCTAGAAACATGATCATTGTATGTGAACGTGTGAGTATGGGTATGCTAGGTGGCCATGTGAAATGGAGGAATTCTTTTGAACTCTGATACAGCCAGACGTATGACTACTGAAGTAGCATGTCTCGAAAATTCAGGTGGGTAGTGCAGAAGAAATACAACCAGAATGCTCCTTAGAGGCTAGGATGGCGGCACTTTGGCTCACTTACTTTGGACATAATATCATCAAGAAAGACCAATGAGTAGAAAAATTACTAGACATCATGTTTGATAAAGTAGAGGGTCAGCAAAAATAAGGCAAATCCTCAATGAGATGGATTGATACAATAGCCACAACAATGGGCTCAAACAAACCAACAATCATGAAGATGGCATAGGACTGGGCAACAGTTCATTCTATTATACATAAGGTCTCCATGAGTTGGAGTCAACCCCATGACAACAACAAGTCCTGAAAAAAATGCTTCATTAATGTACTGCTTACATGCAGGAAGAACTAAAGCCCTGTGAAATAAGCAAAATCCTGCCACCTTTGGAATCTTTATATTTGAACTTATTGCTCAGATTTTAAACTGTGTCCTATCCTTCTTTAAATTAAATCAACCCACATCAAGAATCACATCATTTCAAAGCAGGCAGTTCTGGTGAATGGTGAAGGATTCAAACCACTGGCCCGTAGTCACTCCACTCCGTCAACAGATAGACTTGATGCCCTTCAGGACTATGTGGACTGAGGGTTTACGCTCCTCAGATGTTCGAGAGTGATTTGATAAAGGTTACTTTAACATTTACTCTTATGGTTTAAAATATTTTTTATAGCATAAAATCAAAACTTTGGATCTGAAGTTAGCTTTGATAAAGTGCCGTGAGGAAGACTGAAGGACCCCTCCTAGTGACCGATGGTAAATTTAGGAGAGAGCCACTCTGGGAAACATTAGAGGCAACGTTCAGAAAACATCAAAGCAAATTCAATGTTCAGTTTGCAAAAATCACCATATAGGTGGGTAAGAATGAACTGCTGGAGACTTAACTTCAAGTTCAAAGGTTCCACATGCACTGCTATTACCATAAAACCAAGCAACGGTCAGTGCTAAAACAGCTTATAATCTGATAATCTGAAAATAGTTATTTGCGATGCAAGAAATTACTCTAAGTATATGCCATGCTTACAAAGAGTGTTTAAATGCAAAAAATATTCTATAATGGGAGTAAATTGATATAATCCCAGAATCCATGATCCATACTCTTTATTTATGCCCATAAGAAAACTAACTTTGAATTATTCAAAGTCTTCCGAAGTACACCCCCGATAATGTGTGACCCTGTCATTATCTTCCGTGAGTTTTCCTTCCGTTCTCTTTTTTTCCTCTTCCTTGCCGTATCCGTTCTTCTTTCTTCCTCCCTTCCCTCTCTCCTCTCCTTCTCTCTCTTTTTTTTCACTAAGTAACAACATGAATTCCTCCCAATTGAGTTTCTATCCAGCATAAGATAACCAATGTTATCAAAGAAAAACAAGCTCATTCTATTCCAAAGCTCAGACAGTTCTGGACCCAAGAGGGTGGAGACAGTGCCTGTCTCAGCCACCATTCTAGCTACAGAGAGTAGCAGTGACCGTTACAGCTACAGAGAATAGGACCAGGCCTGCTGGGTAGCAGGTGCTCCATAACACTTGTTGAGGGACTAGATGTATGAGTGAACACACTCTGAGGTTTAGTTCACTGACCACCGTTGCAACTTTCTGGGACCTAGGAGTCTCAGGTTGGAGCCCATTTTTCCATCACCTTCATTTTACAGAAGTAAAAACGACCCAAACCCATTGCTGTCAAGTCGATTCCGTGTGATTCCATGTGTTACAGAATAGAACTGCTCCATAGTGTTTTCTTGACTGTAATCTTAACAGAAGCAGATTGCCAGAACTTTCTCCTACAGGGCCGCTGGGTGGTTTTGAACAACCAACCTTTAGGCTAGTAGTCGAGCACAAACCATTTGTGCCACCCAAAAAAACAAAAACAAAAAAAAACCTAACCCATTGCCTTCAAGTCCATTCTAAGTCATAGCGACCCTATAGGACAGAGTAAAACTGCCCCATAGCGTTTCCAAGGAGCATCTGGTGGATTTGAAATGCCATCCGTTTGGTTAGCAGCCAAGCTCTTAACCATTGTGTCAGCCAGGGACCTTAAAAATGACCCCAGTGGGAGGCGCTAATTACAATGCAGAAGGCACACAGCTAATAAATAGCAGAGCGGAGTTTAAAACCAAATGCACTGAGCTCATCCCTGGGGTATTTCCACTCCACCTTGTTCCTGTCTTACTCTGCCTTGACAATCAACATCATAACAATGTGAAACTACACTTGAATCAATTCATTTTCATTGTCCTAGCCGAATATACAAGGAGCCTTGGTGGTGAAATGGCTAATCGAACCCATCCAGCAGCTCTGTGGGAGGAAGATCTGGTGATCTGCTTCCATAAAAATTCCAGCCCAGTAAAGCCCCACGGGGCAGTTATACTCTGTCACATGGGGTCGCTATGAGTTGGAATCAACTGGACAGCACCCAACAAAACTGGAAACACACGGTGTATTTAGTTTGATATTTCCACATTGCTTATATATTTCTGCTTGATCTATGTTGATGTTCACATCTTTAGAGGCTCAACCAGAAAAAGAGAGTTAACATCTTTGTCACTGCATTTGCATAAAAAAGTACTTTGAATGCCACAGGTTACAATTGTAAGCTTAGGGAAATATCTTTTCAGCTGATGATCAGCCATTCGCAGGTCATTTGTGGCTAATCATTCCTGTCAGGCTATCTTTTCCTTTTGCTGGTCATGGCCCCCATATGATTCCTCCATCACTATCTTATGTGATGGGCTAATTTAATGCAGAACTAATCTTAAGTTAATGTACGAAGAACATAATTATAGAAGTAAATACTAGTTACGGGATATTATCACAAAAATGAAAAGGTTTTTATAATACCTGCTCCACAAATGTAGTAACCTTTTGGTGTACTGCCTTTTGGTGTACACTGATTTGCCTCTTTTTAAAAATTGCTAGGAGCTTAGTAAGGGCTCAGGTTTGTGTGTGTATATGCCCCTGTTAAATTGCTTCCTGACATCTGAGGCCCAGCAATAGAGAACTGTATCCTCTGATCACACCCTCTTCCATTTACCAAGAACTCGCTTTCCTTTTCTAAAGAGCTGACAAGTGTTTGATCCCTCTCGGAATTGCAAACCGTACATCAAATCTTTCACTCTGTCTACGGCTCTTCTGATTTCTGGTAGGTTGTGATTAACAGGCTACAGTAAAATAGAATAGCAAATTAGAGTTTGCAGGACTAAAAATACTGTTAGTAATTACAGCTTTGAGAAAAAACAAAAGCTAGATTTATGCAGGAGCCAACATCATTCTCACACAAGATGCCTGATTACTCTTCAGAGGGAAAAGAAAAGGCAATATATTTGTCTAATTCTCAGATGCAAGTTGGGGGAAATGCTGTGAAACATGTAATTTCTTAAGATATTTTGGGTAGTTGGATTAGAAGAAGCTTAGCGATAGAGCAAAGGATGACTTTACTAAGGTGAAGCAACAGAGCGTGTGGGAAATTGTTATGAAAAGAACATTTTGACCAAAAATAAAAAATCAAAACATATGATAAATTTAAGTAATGGGAAGAAGAGATCAGCCAATCAATCAATGCCTTGATGGTGAAGAGTGAGACAACAGAAATAGCCCTGACTTTATTCACACAAAACAAACAAAGCAGAGAAGCAGTACTGAGCTTTCAAAGTGTTACCTAAAACAGGCCTCGGCTAACTTCTTCTGTAAAGGGCTAGATGGTATATGTTTTAGGTGAGCAAGCCACAGAGGGAGTCCTGGTTGCTCAGTGGTTAAGAACTCGGATGCTAACTGAAAGCTCAGCAGTTCAAACCCACTAGCTGCTTCGCGGGGAAAGATGTGGTAATCTGCTTTTGTAAAGAATACAGCCTTGGAAACCCTATGGGGCAGTTCTACTCTGTCTTATAGGGTCACTATGAGTCGGAATCTACTTAATGGCAATGAGTTTGGATTTTTTGGCAGACCACAGGGTTTATTATGCTGCAACTATGGAACTCTTCCGTGGTGGTGGGGAAGCAGCCATAGACAATACACTAATGAACAGGTATAATTGCATCCCAATAAAATTTTATTTACAAACACAGACAGTGGGCCAGATATGGCTGGATTTGCAAGTCGCTACTCAGAAAATCAAGGATATAAAATCATAAGACTTTATTTTCCCAATTAGTGATTTAATTGGCAGGTGACATGACCAGGCGATTGCTTGGTATGTATAATTGGAAGACTTGAGGTCCAGCACCAATGCCATCACTGTAGAATCCTGGACAAGCATTTAACCTCTCAGAACCTATGCATATTTTGTCACTTACAAAACCTGTTCTGCCTACTTCACAGGGTTTTTGTAAAAACTCAGTGAGACGATATTAGTGAAAGCACGTTTTAAACTAAACCCAAGCCCGTTGCTGTCGAGCTGATTCCGACTCTTAGCGACCCTAGCGGACAGAGTAGAAATGCCCCATAGGGTTTCTGAGAAGTGGCTGGTGGATTCAAGCTGCTGACCTTTTGGTTCTCAGCTGAGCTCTTAACCACTGCACCATCAGGGTTCCTTGTAAACTAAAGCATTGTACAAATGTATATAGAATGCTATTGTTATTACCAGGTAATAAGCAAGTAGAAAAATCCTCAGAAAGTCACCAAATGGGTAGTAAAAAAAAGAGTGTAAATTTTTTGAATCACTAAACAATCGCTCTTATAACCAAAGAACCCTCTATCTCTATCAAAAGAAACACATAGATGGTTCATTCATCATGAAGTCAGAGGGTAGAAATGACTATAAATAGTGAGGAAGCAGTGCAAGAAGGGCTAAGAGGATGGACTCTTGGCTAGATAGCCTGGCTCCAACAGTTACTGTGTGAGTGGATAAGCCATTCAAGTCAGCCTTACCTGGAGAAATTAATACTCCCTACCCTGTAGAAGGAGTCCCTGGGTGGTGCAAATGGTTAATATGCTTGGCTGTTAACCAAAAGATTGGAGGTTTGAGTCCACCCAGAGGAACCTCAGAAGAAAGGCCTGGCAACCTAATTCTGAAAAATTAGTCATTGAAAACCCCATGGAGAGTGCACATGGATCATTCTCCAGGATAGACACAAAGTGAGTCTTGACAAATTTAAAAAGAATGAGATCATACAAAATATTTTCTCTGATCACAATAGAGCAAAGCTAGAAATCAATAATAGAAAAAAACTGGAAAATATACAAACATGTGGAAAGTAAACAACACACTATTAAACTACCTATGGGTCAAGGAAGAAATTAAAGGAGAAATCACAAATTTCTTAAAGTCAAATGAAAATGAAAGCACTATATCAAAACTTAGGGGATGCTGCAACGGCAGTACTCAGAGGCAATACTCAATGAAAAAAGAAGAAAGATCTCAAATTAACAGCCTAAATCAACAACTCTAGGAACTAGAAAGTGAAGAGCAAACTAAGCCTAAAACTATGAGAAGAAAGGAAATAATAAAGAGCAGAGCAGAAATGAATAAAATCGAAAACAGAAGAACAAAGGAGAATCAATAAAACCAGAAGCTGGTTCTTGGAAGAGAGCAATAAAACTGAAAAACTTTTACCTAGATTGACAAAGAAAAACAAAGAGAAAAAAAGATGCAAATAACCAAAATAAGAAATGGATGAGGGGACATTATATCCGAACCAACAGAAATAAAGAGAATTATGACAGAATATTATGAACAACTGTAGGGCAACAAACTGGATAACCTAGATGAAATGGACAAATTCTTAGAAGAGCACAGTCTACCCAAACTGACTCAAGAGGAAATAGGAAGTCTCAACAGACTCATAAGACGTGAAGAGATTGAATCAGTGACCAAAAACCTCCCAACAAAAAAAAAGTGCCGTGCCAGATGGCGTCACTGGGGAATTCTACCAAGTATTTAGAGATGAATTGACACCAATACTGTTTAAACTTTTCTAAATGATAAAGAAGGAAGGAATACTCCCTAACTGATTCTATGAAGCAAACATAACCCCTATAACCAGACAAAGATACTACAGGAAAAGAAAAGTACAGGCCAATATCTCTTATGAATATAAATGCAAAAATCCTCAACAAAATACTAGTGAACAGAATCCAACAGCATATTAAAACAGTCATAGACCATGACCAAATGGGGTTTATTCCAGGAATGCAGGGGTAGCTCAGCATTAGAAAAATCAATAAACATAATACACTATATCAATAAAACAAAGGAAAATAATAACATGATCATCTCTATTAATGGAGAAAAGCATTTGATAAAATCCAACACCTTTTGTTGATAAAATCCAACACCAAGAAGATTAGAATAGAAGGAAAATTCCTCAATATGATCCAGGGCATATATGAAAAGCCAACAGCGAACATTGTACTTAATGGAGAAAGACTGAGAGCTTTCCCCTAGAAATTAGGGACTGACTCAATGGCAGCTAACAACAACAACTACTTCGAGGAGGCAGCTCTTCCCCAGTCATCTTTTGAGTGCCTTCCAACCTGGGAGGCTCATCTTCCCGCACTATATCAGACAATGTTCCATTGTTATTCATAAGGTTTTCACTGGCTAATTCTTTTCAGAAGTAGACTGCCAGGTCCTTTTTCCTAGTCTGTCTTAGTCTGGAAGCTTAGCTGAAAACTGTCCAGCATGGGTGACCCTGCTGGTGTCTGAATACCGGTGGCATAGCTTCCAGTATCACAGAAACACACAAGGCCCCACAGTACGACAAACTGACAGACACATAGAGGCCTCAAAGTAGAGTCAACCTTAATGGCGTGGATGGAGTCAAGCTTTTGGGACCTTCATTTGCTGGTGTGGTACAACTCAAAATGGGAAGAAACAGCTGCAAACATGTATTAATAATCAAAACATGGCATGTATGAAGTATCAATCTAGGAAAATGGGAAATGGTTAAAAATGAAACAGAACCCATAAACATAGATATCCTAGGTATTAGTGAGCTGAAATGGACTGGTATTGGCCATTTTGAATTGGATGATCATATGGTCTGCTATGTCGGGAATGACAAGTTGAAGAGGAATGGCATTGCATTCATCATCAAAAAGAACATTGCAAGATCTATCCTGAAGTACAACGCTGTCAATGTTGGATAATATCCATACGCCTACAAGTAAGACCAGTTGATGCGACTGTTATTCAGGATGCATTGATAATTACTGGTGATTGGAATGTGAAAGTTGGAAATGAAGAAGGATCAGTAGTTGGAAAATATGGCTGTGGTGATAGAAATGATGCCAGAGAGCACGTGATAGAATTTTGCAAGACCAACAACTTCTTCATTGCAAATACCTTTTTTCAGCAACATAAATGGCGACTATACACATGGACCTCGCCAGATGGAACACATAGGAAACAAATTGACTATATCTGTAGAAAGAGACAATGCAAAAGTTCAATATCATCAGTCACAACAAGGCCAGGGGCCGACTGCGGAACAAATCATCAATTGCTCATAGGCAAGTTCAAGCTGAAACTGAAGAAAATTAGAAAAAGCCCACAAGAGCCAAAGTAGGACCTTGAGTATATCCCACCTGAATTTAGAGACCATCTCAAGAATAGATTTGACACATTGAACACTAATGACTGAAGACCCGAAGAGTTGTGGAATGACATCAAGGACATCATACATGAAGAAATCAAGAGGTCATTAAAAAGACAGGAAAGAAAGAAAAGACCAAAATGGATGTCAGAAGAGACTCTGAAACTTGCTCTTAAATGTTAAGTAGCTAAAGCAAAAGGATGAAATGATGAAGTAAAAGAGCTGAACAGAAGATTTCAAAGGATAGCTCGAGAAGACAAAATAAAGTATTATAATGATATGTGCAAAGAGCTGGAGATAGAAAACCAAAAGGGAAGAACATACTTGGCATTTCTCAAGATGAAAGAACTGAAGAAAAAATTAAAGTTTCAACTTGGCAATAGTGAAGGATTCTATGGGGAACTTATTAAATGAGGCAGAAAGCATCAAAAGAAGATGGAGGGAATACCCAGAGTCATTATACCAAAAAGAATTGGTTGATGTTCTACCATTTCAAGAGGTAGCATATGATCAGGAACTGATGGTACTGAAGGAAGAATTCTAAGCTGCACTGAAGGCATTGGCAAAAAAGAAGGCTCCAGGAATTGACGGAATATCAACTGAGCTATTTCAACAAACGGATGCAGCGCTGGAAGTGCTCACTCGTCTATGCCAAGAAATTTGGAAGACAGCTACCTGGCCAAATGACTGGAAGATATCCATATTTATGCCTATTCACAAGAAAGGTGATCCAACCGAATGTGGAAATTATCGAACAATATTATTAATATCACACACAAGTAAAATTTTGCTGAAGATCATTTAAAAGCAGCTGCAGCAGTGTATCGACAGGGAACTGCCAGAAATTCAGGCCATATTCAGAAGAGGACATGGAACCAGGGGCATCACTGTTGATGTCAGATGGATCCTGGCTGAAAGCAGAGAATACCAGCAAGGTGTTTACCTGTATTTTATCAACTATGCAAAGGCATTCGACTATGTGAATCATAACAAATCATGGATAACATTGCAAAGAATGGGAATTTCAGAACAATTAATTGTGTTCATGAGGAACCTGTACATAGATCAAGAGGCAGCTGTTCGAACAGAACAAGGGGATACTGCGTGGTTTAAAGTCAGGAAAGGTGTGCATCAGGGTTGTATACTTCACCATACAAATTCAATTTGCATGCTGAGCAAATAGTCCGAGAAGCTGGACTATAAGAAGAAGAACGAGGCATCAGGATTGGAGGAAGACTCATTAACAACCTGCGTTATGCAGATGACACAACCTTGCTTGCTGAAGTGAAGAGGACTTGAAGCACATACTGATGAAGATCAAAGACCACAGCCTTCAGTATGGATTACACCTCAACATAAAGAAAACAAAAATCCTCACAACTGGACCAATAAGCAACATCATGATAAATAGAGAACAGATTGAAGTTGTCAAGGATTTCATTTTACTTGGATCCACATCAACACCCATGGAAGCAGCAGTCAAGAAATCAAAAGATGCATTGCATTGGGCATATCTTCTGCAAAAGTCCTCTTCAAAGTGCTGAAAAGCAAAGATGTCACCTTGAAGACTAAGGAGCGCTTGACCCAAGCCATGGTATTTTCAATCACATCATATGCATGCGAAAGCTGGACAATGAATAAGGAAGACCAAAGAAGAATTGACGCCTTTGAATTATGGTGTTGGCAAAGAATACTGCATATACCATGGACTGCCAAGAGAATGAACAAATCTGTCTTGCAAGAAGTACAACCAGAATGCTCCTTAGAAGCAAGGATGGTGAGACTACATCTTACATACTTCGGACATTTTGTCAGAAGGGATCAGTTCCTGGAGAAGAACATCATGCTTGGTAAAGTAGAGGGTCAGCAAATAAGAGGAAGACCCTCAATGAGATGGATTGACACAGTGGCTGCAACAACAGGCTCAAGCATAACAACGATTGTGAGCATGGTGCAGGACTGGGCAGTGTTTCTTTCTGTAGCACCTAGGGTTGCTCTGAGTCAGAACTTACTTGACAGTACCTAACAACAACAACAGTGGGAGGAATGAAGTCTTGATACATGCAACAATATGGATGGAGTTTCAAGAGATTATGCTAAGTGAAATAAGTTAATCACAAAAGGACAAATATTGTATAATTTCACTTGTATTAAAAGACAAGAAAAGGCAAATCTATATAGAACAAAGTTT
The DNA here is from genome assembly GCF_000243295.1 of Trichechus manatus latirostris. NCBI lineage: Eukaryota > Metazoa > Chordata > Mammalia > Sirenia > Trichechidae > Trichechus > Trichechus manatus. The sequence continues at coordinate 2,036,563 of NW_004444083.1, read as the reverse complement.
ATTAGTGGTTACTAGGAGTAGGAGGAAGGGAGGAAGAGCGGGTTAACGGTGATGGAAATATCACATTGATTACGGCAGGGTTGCACAGTCAATTATTGTAATTACTGTCAATAATTTGTACATCTGTAAAAAGTTGAATTGGTAAAAGTTGTGTGATAGATATATTTACAACAACAACAACAAAAGTAGATGTTGAGGCTGCTTATGTACAACTAAAACCTCATGGTTTCTTGGTTTGGAGGTTTAGGGACATGGCTGCATGGAACATCTCAGTTCATTGGCCTAATAACATGTTCAGTGCTTCTGTTCTACCTCCTAGTTCACTGTGTAGTGACAGGGGCCTTAAAAGCTTGCAAGCAGCCATACAAGTTCTCTATTCACCTGGAGTAACAGAGGAAGAAGGAGAGTCAGGGATAGGAGGAGGATATGGAATGTGTAGCCAATTGCTTCCACAAACAACTGCCTCCTTTGCCATGAGACCGGAAGAATTGGGTGATGCCTGGCTACCATTATTGAACATTTTGATCAAAGATTCCATAGAAGAATCCTGATCAAAAGGGAGAAAATGCAGAACAGAATTTCAAATTCTCATGGACTCCAGACTTCCTGGAGCCATGAAGGTTGGATGAACTCCTGAAACTGTTGCCCTGAGGTAATCTTTAATCTTAAGCCAAAAATATCCCCTGAAGTCTTCTTAAAATCAAACAACAATTTAGCTTAACTAGTAAAAAGTGTCTTCCTTGAGCATTATCCTGTTTTCAGAACTATCTATATGGAATCAAGTTGACAACAGCAACTGGAAAGATTAGATATGAGCCTTAGGGGGCAATGAGTTTATGTTAATGAGGGAGGAACAACTCAGAAAAGGAAAGTGAAAATGGTTGCACAACTCAAAGAATGGAATCAATGTCATTGAATTATACACACAGAAACTGTTGAATTCGTGTATGCTTTGCTGTGTATATTCTTAACAACAACAACAAAATGAATAAATTTAAAAAATAAGAAAAAAAAAACAAACCCTATGGAGCACAGTTCTACTCTGACACACAAGGGGTCGCCATGAGTTGGAATCAACTTGATTGCAACTAGTTACCATATAGGGATATTTGTCTGAATTAACGAATCCACCTACTGTGCTTGGCAGAGTGCCTGGCTGACCGTAATTATTCAATACATATCAGTTCTATCAGTTCTCCTTTTTACTGAAAGGACTCACGGGGTCATACAAGCTTGAGGTGGAAGAACTCACAGAGGTCATTACGTGCACTACCCTACGCCTCTACAATATTGAGGCTCTGTGATCACCCTATCTCCTTTTTTATTAAGTGTGCATAGAACTTCTCAGGATAGGCAATGCATTTAATATTTCTAGGATTGACGTAGGAAAATTATTTTTTCAAGGAAAATATTTAGTATTTGCACTACGTTGTCTTCCCTCATTCCTCTTACACATTTCTAAGTCCGAGTAAAACAATGAGCAGTATGTTGCCACCTTGAAAACTGGTGCCCCCTGGATGCAGCGTATAGAATGTATCACTGGCTAGGAATCTTTGCTTCACCTGCCTTTCCAAGGAATGGCCAGCAAATCCATGCTCATCTTGCATGGAGTGTGCGTGTTATCAGTTGTTTCCTGGCATCGATAATTAGTAGTGAAATTTAAATGAGAGATGAATATGAATAACACAGTATGCCTACAAATTGAAAGGTGAAGAAATGGCTGCAGAACTGATTTGAATCAAGCTTAAAGTCTGCATGAGTTTCCCCCATAATTATCAACACACTAAGAAAATATCAGGTCCATTTACGTCATATTTTTCTTATAGCTTCATACATAAACATCGTTAATCATAAATTATTCAAGTTTTTTTTGTTTTGTTTTGTTTTCAAACAAATTATGTGTTTAGATTTTTATGCACTGCAGGAATTTATTATTTCTGAATCATCTTCAATGTCCTGTGGAGCTTTGTTTCGGGCAATCTCTAAAATGTTCACCATTGATTAATTTTGAAAAGTGCTTTCAAAAGCTAAAAACCCAAGTGAACTTTTCCTAAGCAAATTAATTCCCCTTTCAGTTTTTAGGCCCATGAACAGGGCCGGAGTCGAAGTCTTTGCATTTCCTCTTTCAAATAACTTCTCATGAGAGCAAAGTGATCTCTACCTTTATGAAGAGGGAGGAAGGGTTGTGAGGAAAAGAGAAGAAAGAGTATCTGTGCACACAAACTTACTGAAGGAAGAAAAACCATGGTAATAAAAATGAGTTGTCCTGAGAGGAGCTTTAAGCTTGTGGCATTGATTGATGAATTCCCTTTGCAGTTATGAAGGTAAACCAAAAATACAGCCCCAGTTCTGTTGCCTCTGAGGTAATTTAACAGAATGTGTTTTCACAGACTACGAAGCAGAACAGTAGCAATCTGCTGAGCAAACAGAACGCCCTGCTGAAGGTCAATGTAAATAAATAAATAAAGGCAGCAAAATTATGCTGCTCTCTCTAATTAAGCAAAATATCACCTACTTCCAATACTGTATTGTCAAGAACAATGAAGGAGCCTTTGGAAACAGTCTTAAAATGGGAAGGAACTTTTACACTCACATAGTCCAAGTCAATTGGGAATCTGCAGTGATGAATGAAATATGACCCTTAATTTGAATATAATATTTTTTTTAGCCTGCACCTACTTCATTCATTAATGCTGGTAGACAGGACAAAAGTTACAGTGACCAGAGACTTTTCTTGGCTGCAGATATATTTGCCCATGAATTTCTGGTTGAAAATACATTAAAAAAATTCTGATGGGTTTAAGGGTACATGACCAACTTCTTTGTATGTTGAGGACATAATTACATTGGAAGAAATGTGTGGCATGAACAGACAATTGGGTCTGCTATCCAATTAATACTACCAAGAATGACTTAATTTTAGCTATTACATGTGTCATGGATTGAATTGTGTCCCCCAAAAAATGTGTGTAGCAACTTGGCTAGGTCATGATTCCCAGTATTGTATGATGGTGTAATCTGATGTGATTTCCTTATTTGCTGTAAACTCTATCACTATGATGAGGTTATATGCGATCTCCTTACATGTCGTAAATTCTATCACTGTGATGAGGTTATGCTGATGAGGTTTACAAGATTAGATAGTGTCTTAATCCAATCTCTTTTGAGATATATAAGAGAGAAGCGAGCAGAAACACATGGGAACCTCATACCACCAAGAAAGCAGTGCCGGGAGCAGAGCGCGTCCTTTGGACCTGAGGTTCCTGTGCAGAGATGCTCCCAGACCAAGGGAAGACTTATGCATCACAAGGACCTTCCTCCAGAGCTGACGGAGAGAGAAAGACTTCTCTTGGAGCTGACGCCCTGAGTTTGGACTTGTAGCCTACTGCACTGTGAGAGATTAAACTTCTCTTTGTTGAGGTCCATTCTGTTACTTCTGTTAGAGTAGCACTAGATGACCAAGATAACATGTTTATTACCTCTTGTCAGGCCTTCTTTAAAATCTAGGTAGCTTCTAACTGAAGGAATCCTGGCATGCAGTGGTTAAGTACTTGGCTGTTAACTGAAAAGTAGACAGTTTGAACCTACCAGTGGTTTCGTGGAAGAAAGATGTGGCAATCTGTTCCAGTGAAGATTACCACCTTGGAAACTATGGAGCAATTCTACTCTGTCCTGCGGGGTTGCTATGAGTCGGAACAGACTGGATGGCACACAACAACAACTCTATATTGCAAGTCAATTTATGTAGTATCAAGGAGAACATTTTAAAAACAGCTTGTTTGGTGGGCTCTTCTTGCAGTTATATTCCTTATACAGCCAGTACCGTTAAATAAGTTTTTTACTGGCGGCTCTGTATATTAAATGATATCTGTCAAATGTTTTCAGAATAAAATTAATAAAAACATCTTCTCCAGTTGGACTCCATATCCAAGGGACCTCAGTTTTTCCCTTCTTAGGAAAATTTTGTCCCTTTCCACAAATAGTCACTTGTCAACTTCTTGAAAAAATGAGATGGTCTTCCTTAGTGACTTATATCCATTAGTTACCTTAACTTTCACTCCAGGACATCATCTCTACCCTCAACAAGGCTGAATGCTAAAGGATATTAAGCTACCTTTAGCAGGAGACATGGAACCCTTGACTCTAGAGTTGTAAACACTGCTTGAGACACAAACACAAATACCTCCAAGGACCAGGTAACATGGTGTCAAATGGACTTGGTGTAAGAAACAGTATCAAGTTTTACATCCGGGATCATAGCATGAGGAGTCTCATGGACCAACTCCCCAGGGCAACAAGCAAAGTGTGCAAAAACTATAAAACAGCAAGGATTTAAATTCTCTAGAAGTTGTCCTAAGGCCATACAGCAAATGATGAAATATTTACTCAAGAAAATCTACTAAAAGTAAGAAACATTTACTGTAACATTTAAACTAAGATCCATTCCCTGCCTCCCCTCTTCCCATCCAGATCAACTTGAAAGATGCTCCACTTGGGTAGATGTGTCCAAGAAGATGACACTCCCTCTCCCCTCAGCTCTCTATCAAGGGTTACCGTATTTCATCAGGAGGTGCAGGGCATTAGTATATCTCATCCCCTTCAACTCCAAATTGAAGAGGCTAAACTAACAGTGAGTACAACTGAAGGGGCTCCCTTCCTTCTCCCAGGCCCCACGCATAGGATAGAGGTTCTATCGTGGGTGTAGCAGGCTAAAAATACTGGGACCATGTCCACCCTACATCCTGCTTGTAGGACAGAGGTTTCATGGTGAGAGAAGCAAGCCAAAACAACTCGAGGCTGCCATTCCACTCAGTGTCCACAGTAATGGCTCAGAGAGTTTGCCCAAGGGAAAAAGCAATCCATAACAAAAGAGAGCTCTAAAGATCTCTCCAAAGGAAGGGACTTTATTTGAAACAGAGTCTCGGGAAGTTTAAGCCAAAGAGCAGTTTTGGAAACGATTTGTTGCTGTTGTCAGATGCTGTCAAGCTGAGGTCAGGGAATGACACAGTCAAAGAGAGCCCTGTGAGAGCCACTGTCATCCTAGGGTGACTGTGTACATCCCAGCACTGTGCCCTCTGAGGAGCGGTACCAAAGGCTTCACACTGCAAGGGAGAAATAGGCTTCACTAAAATAGCCTATCCAAGTCACAAAATACATAAGCATGCGTACAAACAATCAAAAAGACAACAAGCCCTGAAGAGAAGGGAGAGGAACTGCGATTCAGAATTGCTGCAATATATGACCTAAAATACCCAGTTTTCAACAAAAAGTTATGAGACATTCAAAGAAACAGGAGCGTGTGACCCAGACACACGAAAAATGCAGGCAATAGAAACTGCCCATGTCAGAGATCAGATGTCAGATTTAACAAAGACTTCAAAGTCACCATTAAGAATACGTCTAAAGAATGAAAGGAAATAATGTTTCAAGAATTAAAGGAAGGTATGAAGACAATGTCTCATCAAGTAGGCAATATCACAAAAGGGGTAGAAATTATAAAAAAAAAAGAGCCATATGGGAGTTCTGGAGTTGACAAGTATAATAATCAAAGAGGAGAATCAATTAGAGGAGCTCACCAGTCGATTTGACCTGGCAGAAGAAAGAGTCAGCAAACTTGGAGATAGATGGATAGAGATTATGCAACATTATGAAGAACAAAGAGAAAACAGAATGAAGAAAAATGGACAGAGCCTCAGAGAAATGTGAGACACCTTTAATGTGTATGTATCAACATACACATAATGCGAATATTATAGGAGAAAAGAAAAAGAGCAACAATAATATTCAAAAAATAATGATTAAAAACTTCCCAAATTTGCTGAAAACATTAATCTACACATCTAAGAAGACTGAAGATCTCCAAGTAGGATAAATGCAGTGAGAACTATACCCAGACATATGATAGTAAAATTGCTGAGAGACAAAGAGAAAATCCTAAAAGCAGCAAGAGACCAATGACTTATCATGTATGCCAAAACCCCACTGCTGTCGAGTTGATTCCGACTCATAGCGACCCTATAGGACAGAGTGGAACTGCCCCATAGGGTTTCCAAGGAGCCGACCTTTTGGTTAGCAGCCAAGCTCTTAACCACTGCGCCACAAGGGCTGCTATCATGTACAAGGGAACCCAAAAAAGATTAACATCTGACTTCCCATCAGAAACAAGGTAGGCCGGAAGGCAGTGGGATGACATATACAAACAGCTAGTAGAAAAAAAAATAAAACAAAACTGTCAACCAAGAACGTAATAAAAAACATTACAAGATAAACTAAAACTGAAGGAACTTGTTGTTATCAGACCTGCTTTGTAAGAAATACTAAAGGAAGTTCTTCAGACTGAAAGTAAATAAACCCACATGGAAATGAGAATCCACACAAAAAACTAAGAACACTGATTAAGGTAATTATGTAATTATAGAAGACAGTATAAGTGCATTATTTTTTTCTTTCTTCTCTTTGCTCATTTAAAAAGCAATCATGTGAAACAATATGTATATAATTATATGTTGGGGCCTATAATATATATAAAAATGTAATATATTCAGCATTAACAGAAACAAGGAGGTGGGTAGGAGCAGAGTTGTATCGGAGTAAAGACATGACACCAGGTGGCAACTCAATCACAGAAATAATTCAAGGGAACCAGCAATGGTAGATAAGAAGGTAAATATAGTACCTGTAAACCTGTTGCTGTCAAGTCGATTCTGACTCACAGCGACCGTATAGGACAGAGCAGAACTGCCCTATAGGGTTTCTAAGGAGCGGATTCGAACTGCCAATCTTTTAGTTAGCAGCCAAGATCTTAACGAGTACACCAGGGTTTCCAATAGATTCTTTAATAGACACAAAATTGTATAAAGCAATAATTATAACAATGTATTGCTGGATATGCAACATACATAGATGTAATATTTATAAGTATAATAAACACATACAGGAGGAAAAGGGAATATAGCTATATAGAAGTAAGATTACTGGCATTAAGTTAGTATAAATATGAAGTAGGCTTTGATAAGTTAAAATGTGTATGGTAAGCCCTAAAACAAACACTAAGGAAATAACTCAAAAATATAGTAAAAATTCATTATAAGAATTAAAATATTTTGGTAGAATATATTCACTTAATGCCAAAGAGAGCAATAAAGGAAAAATAGGGGAACAAAAAAGATGTAAGACATATAGAAAACAAAAATTAATATGGTAGATATAAATCCAACTATATCAATAATAACTGCAGTTTCAGGGCAAGAGTTTTGTGTCCCAACTATCCAGCCACGTCCCTGACTTCATCTTATTTTTCTTACCCTAAATTTCCCATTGCTTTGGTTTTCTTTCTCTCTTTTAAATTTCTTTATCTTGTTATGTTTCATAACCTTTTTCATCTGGCAGACTTTTGTTTTGTTTTATTTTTAAGTTGCCATGGGCATCTGAAGAAATAGGTAAAAATAACAGGCGTGTTTTGTAATAAAGCCTCAAGTTGTATTAAAATTTACTACAAAGAGCCTTTGATTGTCAAAGTAGCAACATTTATCATGTGGATGTGAGGTGAGAGAGTAGGATGGAGGCCAAAATAGACCACAGGGTTGAATGGACACAGGAAATCCGGGGTGGAAAAGAAGAGTGTGCTGTCACAGTATAAGCAGAGCAAGTAGGGTCACAAAACAATGTATGTATAAATTTTTATATGAGAGACTAACTTGAATTGTAAACTTTCGCTTAAAGCACAACAATTAAAAAAAAAGTAAAAAAAAAAAGAAGAAAGCAAGCCCCATTCCAACTAGACTCTAAAAAAAAAAATAACAAATGATCCTCCAGAAAATTATATCACATCAAAGTAATAGTTCATGTTCCAAAGCCTTTGTTATCCTGTTGAAAATTTCAATTCCAAGTAAAGGATAATCATTATCAAGACCTCAAAAAAAAAAAAAAAAAAAACACACCATAGGGGAGATAATTCAATTGTGCCTATTACTATTTGGAAGAGAACAGCATTATCAGATTTTTTCAACCTTCCTTTCCAGTGGTAATCCTCCTACTCATTCCTGTTCATACCTTCTATCCTTCAACACTATGTCCTGAACTTCTCCCTCTTGGCAACAAGAGGCTGGAGCTGAGCTGATGCAGCTTCCCATTCTAGCTTACTTGAGAAAGCATTGAAGGAAATAAAAACCTGGATGTCAATAGTGGTCCACTAGTTAGTAGGATTAGGGTGGTTTTCTTTCTTATTGCTTTCAAATTGTCTATTATGCAATTTAAGGAGCCCTGGTGGTGCAATATTTAAGCATTTGGCTGCTAACCGAAAGGTTGGCAGTTCGAACCCACCGGTGACTCCTTGGGAGAAAAGACTTGGAGATCTGCTCCCGTGAAGATTACAGCCAAGGAAACCCTATGGAGCAGTTTTACTCTGTCCTACAGTATTGGTATGAGTTGGAATTGACTTGATGGCATACAATAACAACAATTATGTAATTGTACTATATTTGATAAAAGAAAGAAAAGTTATAGATAAATGTCTGTCTCAACCTAGAAATTGGCAGCTTGGATGTTCCAGTGTGACACAGGAAATTGATTCTATCTGATAGTGGTGGCCATAGCTGGAAATTAATTGATCCTGACCTACAGGCAAGTGCACCAACTGGTCTTCATTGCCTCGTTGGCCTTTCTTTTCAGACCTTCCTACTTGGGCTTGTAGCCTTTGATGAGAGCACCAGGTGGACTGGAGTCATGTGGGAGAAGAGAGGGCTGTCTATGAAGGTGCAGCTCAGGTGAAAACACATTGAATGACTAGAGCTAAAGTTTGAAACCATTTAGAGTAGTAATTTCCAACTGAAAGTGATCACCCCCACCCAGGGGACATTTGGCAATGCCCAGGACTTTGTCTCTCATCATCCAGCTATTGACTCGATGGCAACAATTTGGTTTTGGTTTCTTGGGGACACTGTTGTTGTCATATCTTGGGGAAGCGGGTGCTAACTGCATCTAGTGGGTAGAGGCCAGGGATACTGGTACCAACATCCTACAATGCAGAGAGCAGCTCGCACAACAAAAATGTCAGCAGTGCCTAAGTTGAGACACACTGCTTTTGAAGAATTCACCCCTGGTGCTGAGTAAAATTACCCTAGTCCCTGCTGATGTAGGTGGTCTGCTTCATGACTGTATTAAACCAAATCTGAGACACACCTTAGCAAGGGGCAAACTTTTCCATCCCCCATTCAGCAATTTTAGATGTTTATGGCAAATACATTAAATGACTCCAGATATTCCAATTAAATTCTGCCAATGTTACAAAGCATTCACTATGGACCAGGGGCTGTGCTGGGTGCCTCTGGAAAAAAAAGTGGGGGCTGTTTCTATCCTAAAAAAAGGTTTACTATCTAATATAGAAAGGCAGAAATTCTGTTTTTAGAACTTTCACTTTTCCTAACAAGCCTCTAGGGTACGCTTATCTCATTGTTATAAAAAAGAGCAATACACTGCAGAGACTCTGAAAAGAAAAACAGAGATCTTATGCTTCTCATTAGCTAAACTTTCCTTTTTCTATTTCTTTTCTTTTTTTTTAACAAGACTCTAAGTTGTTAAAAAAAAAAAAAAAAAAAAAAAAAAGCTATCATTTCTAGCTAGTTTTCCTGGGATTTTGTTAGACTAATTAAGAAAGACATGTTATCCCAAAGAAATACGTCTGCTAAAAAGAAATAGAAAATTATGTAGTCAATATCCTTAAAATTTAAAGATATTTTAATGAGAAACATTGTTTACTGTTGTTAGTTTTTCTTGATTGATAGGCTTTCCACTCAGAGGAAAATTGTCATAATAGCAGGAATTGTATAAAATTTGAAACCCAAAGCTATTTTGAGATATTTTAATAATGCATTCTTCTGTCAAAATGAGTATTTTTTAAAAAGTTGGGAAATGGTATAAACATCCAGGTTTTAAAAGTACACTCAGATCTATTAGTCCAACTATTTTTAGTGGAAAACATGTTAAGATACATAAAATATTTCATTATGTATTTGAAACTCAGGCTTACATGCTAAAATAATCATCTCTTGCTATTTTGGGACCCTGGAAATAATCACTGACTGAACACTTATTATCAGAATGTCCTAGGACTCAGTCCCAAGCCCCCTTCTCTATCTACATACCTTTCCTGGCTTGGCTGATCTCTCCTGTCTGAGTTGTGAATACAGTACCATCTTCATCTTGATGACCCTCAGATCTCTATCTCTTTCTCTGACTTGGCTCACAACTCCAACTTGCATATTCAACTGCCTGCTTCGCATCTCCACTTGGATAACTCAAAGACATCCAGCATCACCTCTCCCACACCCAATTCCAACCTGTTCCTCCCTCCCTCAGTCTTCCCCATCACAGGAAATGACACTTCCATCCACCTAGGAGTTCAGGCCAAAAACACAGGAGTTATTCTTGATTTCTCTCTTTCCTTCATCCAGTCCGTTAACAAGCCTGCTTAATGTACACTAGTCCCCCCTCCGCCCTCTTCCGCGGTTTCACTTTCCACAGTTTCAGTTACCCTAGGTCAACCACTGTAGGAAAACGTTAAATGTTCAGGGTGTTGAAATCTCACACCTTCCCGCTCCATGCCACTAGGGGACCACATTCACATAAGTTTTATTACGGTATATTGTTATAACTGTTCTATTTTATTATTTGTGTTTAATCTCTTACTGTGCCTAATCTATAAATGAAACTTTATCATAGGTATGTATGTATCGGTCAAAACACAGTATATATAGGGTTCAGTACTATCTGAGGTTTCAGGCATCCACAGGGGGTCTTGGAATATGTCCCTCAGGAGTAAAGGGAGACTAGTACTCGTATATACAATTTTGTAGCCTTGGTTGCAAAACAGTTAAATGCTTGGCTACTAACTGAACAGTTGGTGGTTGAGCCCACCCAGCAGCTCCACAGGAAAAGACCTGGCAATCTGTTCCACATAAAGATTACAGCCTAGAAAACCCTATGGGGCAGTTCTACTCTGTCACATGGGGTTGCCATGGGTCAAAATCGACGTGATGGCACCTAACAACATAATAATAGCAACAACTTGTTATATAGAATTCCACTGTGAGCATTTATTTTCATGTGTTTACATATTATTTGCAAGCATAGTTTGTAAAGGATGCATATGTCTTCATGGTATAGATGTCCAAAGTTTATTTAGCTAGTCTTCTACTGTGGGGCATATATATAAGTTCAAATTTCTCCCCACTGCATGCTGTTAATTTGATCAAACATGGTATATGGTGTTTGCTATGTGCAGGCACTGTTCTATCACTTGGCAAATGTTAGCATGCTTAATCTTTACAACCCATGAGGTAAGTATTATTCTTGTCTCCATTTTGTAGATGAGGAAACCGAGGCACAGAAAGGTTAAGTAAGTTGCACAAGGTCACACAGCTAGAAAGAGGAGCCGCTGGGATTCGAGCCACAGAAGCCTGATTCCAGAGCCCGTGTTCTAAATAAGTCCACTGCACTGCCTTAGACACCTCACTGTGTACATCAACCCTATTTTATACGAATCTTCGCACTCAATTCTGGCCATTTCTTGAGAACGTATTTCTAGAAGTGAATCAACAGGCATAAATGCTTTACATGTTTTGGATAGTACAGCTTACAAAATTGTCCTCTAGGAAGATTATACTAATTTTATCAATTTATAGTCCAATGTTAGTTGTTCAGAGTGTCCTTTTTTAAAATTATTTTTATTGTGCTTACATCGACATCGGGTGGTATAATTAGAAGAAAAAAATTGAGCAGTTTATTAGGAACAAACTGTATAATAGTTACCATTGCATATCTTTGATTATCAGAGAGGTTGATTATTTTCACCTATATATCGATAACTGCAATTCTTATTTTGTGAATTTCTTACACTTGGCTTGTGCCAACATTTCTATTGGAATTTTCATTTTTTATGTTGATTTCTGGAAACTTATTATGTATTGAGATTAACTCCCTCAGCTTATCAAATATATTGCCTATATATATTTGTAAAAGGAGCCCTGGTGGTGCATTGGTTAAGCACTTTCCTGCTAACCAAAAGGTCAGGGGTTCGAACCTACCTGCTGCTTCTTGGATGAAAGATGTGGCAGTCTGCTTCACTATGAGTCGAAATCTACTTGATAGCAGTGGTTTTGGTTTATATATTTTTAATACCATTGTCATTTGACTTGTCACTTTGTTTATGTTGTGTACAGAAGTGCTGACATTTTAAATTGGTTTCTGCCTTTGCATCAAGCTTAAATAGTCATGTAAATAACTATCTATATTTCCCTCTGAGTTCCTTTTCATATTATGAATTATGGAAAGCTTCACCCAGCTTATCTGATGTTTAGCTATACATTGTAATTCCTTGAGCCAGTAAAAAAAAAAAAAAAGTCAATGATCTTGATTTTTATTATACAGTATTTTATCTGCAGCACAGGAGATAGAATTTTGGACTTAATTTTCAACAAAAAATGTAATTGTAAAAACTTCCTATTTAATTCGTAGTTTCAGGATCCAAGACATTGATAAATGTATTGACTAGGTCTCAGGCCTATTTCCAAATTATTTGGCCCTTAATGTTTCATCCCTCAGATTATCTATCAAGAATTCAGTTTAATTTACCACTTTTCTTGGTTTTGTGTTCCTGACATACTGCCTTCATGCATGTAGAGCCACCTCACTGCTTAGGTGGGTGACCCACCCTTTTCTCCGCCATCTCTCTGCGTCATGCTTCCCAATAAAGTAACCTTTCCTAATTCATTGGCTCTGGTGATTTGGTAAGGTTTAGTAGAAATTTCACTTGACTGGGAGCCAGAAAGATTTATCCAGCACCCTAGGAACCCCAGAGGTGCCTTAGGAGCCACTACTCAGGGCGAGGACATGATGCACTACCTCTCAGAACCACCTCACTTCCTGTTTTATCCATAGCTGGGTTAAAAAGTCATTCCTTTCTGCACCAATCTAAGAGGGTGGGGGAGGGGGTACTAAAACCCCTGGAAATATGGCAAGATGGAAGAAATGGAACATACGAGAACTTTCTTGGAGAATAGTTGTGGATGAAGTTGGCAGGAATAAGCTACTGGGGTGGGGACTGGGATTCTCTTCTCACCTGTATCTCCCCAGGCACTTGAATGCTCCAGTAACTGTTGAGGGGTGTTTAAGCTGCCCCCTAAGATGACTGGGTTCACTTAAATATTCCAGTTGCCGCAAAATTGACACCAACTCTTAGCGACCCCAACTCTTAGCGACCCCATGCGTGTCAGAGTAGAACTGTGCTCTATAGAGTTTTCAATGGCTGATTTTTTGGAAGTAGACTGCCAGGCCTTTCTTACAAGGCATCTCTGGGACTCCTTCCTTAAATACAGGGTTTTTGTTTTGCTCACAGTCCCTGGGTTGTATAAACTATTAAGTAGCTTGGCTGCTAACCAAATATTGGAGGGTTTAGTCCACCCAGAGGCACCCTGGAAGAAAGGCGGGTGATCTCTGGAACAGGCTGCATAAGCTCAATTACCACCATTGCTTCCCACCATTACTAGCCCCCACTTTTCCTCATGATATTTTCCTTTTTGTTATTCTTTCTCCCTTCTCCTATTCCAGTAAGACTGACTACAGTTTCTCCTTGGAGGGTGGCAGAACAAATTGATAATCCTCAAGGACTAGGATTAACTCATCTGTGCCGTGACTATCATGACTAACGGCGCCAGATGACCTTCAAGGATTGCCAGTAAAAAGTTAGATCATCAGGGACATGCAGAATGTGTCTACCAAAAGAGAAACTATAATCCTGTCCATATAAAACCTTCCAGCCAGTCTCCAGTCGAGGAGACAGGTCTTTTGGAGGAGCTCATTCCCCTCTGTCTCCTGTATATCAATATACAATTAAACCCTCTTGCTGCTCACCTCACCCCTGTCTCAGTATTGGCTTCTGTGGCAGGCGGCTCAGATCCGTGATTTGCGGTAAGTAACATCTCCTTTAGAAAGATCACAACCATTGTCCTTCCCTTAACATTTTTAATGTTTCCGAGTAGACTGGGTATAGAAATACTTAGAGAAATAATATAAAATAAAATTAGCCACCTGAGATGTCATTTTGTCTTTGTTGTCGCTGGACGGCATTAGCATCAGAGGACTATGGAACAGCTGTCAAACAGCTTAGTTTTGCAAGGTCATTTGTGGATTGAGGAAGACTACTTGAGAGCTTGATTTATTTGTTTATAAATTTAAGGTAAATGTAACTCATTTTCAAATACTGTGATTCATCAATTAAAGTGCATGCTAGAAGGAGGGTATAATTTGTTTGGAGGATAACAAGCAGTTTTAAAATAATCAGCAAGAAAACAGCCTGACGGTTAACTATGAATAGAAATAATGACGATTGTTAAGATAATTTTAAGGAAGCATGAAACCAAAAAGATGGTTTCTGAAAAAGCTAAAGCTAAAATGAAATTCCAGTAAACAGCAAAAAGCAATAACAGATTAAAAAGGCATTAAAATTAGCTTTTAATTAAAAAAACAAAGAAACAGACCTCAAGAGTATGGAAAAAATCCAATTCCTACCTTTTATGCTATGGACCTCTATTAAGATAATGTCCCACTGTTGGGTTTGGAGATTAGCTTCCAATTCCATTATCCTCCTCCACTTTTCCCTTATTTTCAAGAATGAGGTGTTTTTTTCGTTTTTTGTTTTTTAACAATCTTAAGGTTAGTATACGAGTCCCCCCCCCAAGATGACAACTCAAAAAATAAAATTTTATATCTTGATAGGCGAACTCTTATTAGAAAAACATAAACACAGTTTTCATGTTTAACGCCTTTGGAAATTTTTTTTTTTTTAATAGGTATCAAATCAATTTTATTGAATTAATGAGTGGGGATTTTGACTAGTGGGAAGATTACATCTGGTATTTCATTTGTATACTGGCTGGGACATAAAGTTATTTGACTAGCACCATATTTAGTTAATTGAGAATAACAATAATATGTGTGTATTTTTCTACAGAACTTCTTTCTTTTTTTTTTTAATATTTTATTGTACTTCAGGTGAAGGCTTACAGAACAAATAGTTTCTCATGAAACAGTAGTACACGTGTTGTTTTATGACATTGGTTAACAACCCCACAACATATCAACCTTCTAACTTCTCAACCTTTTTTTTTTTTTTT
>NW_004444083.1:2010596-2021293 GCF_000243295.1 Trichechus manatus latirostris | reverse complement strand
TTCTCGTACCCCCATTTGCTGGTCTCCGATAGGAGTCCAAGATGGTGGATCCGCGCTGCGTTAGCTGGTAGGGGACCTCTGCATGAATCTCTCCTTGCTCTCCGTTCTCTTTCAGTATTCTCACTCCATTTGGTGCTCGGCTGAGTTCTTTATCTCTTCATTTGATGTTCTAGGGTTTCAGAATTGTTGATTCTCTGTTTGACTTAGTTTTTCGGATCTTTGCTGTGGAGGGACGGCGTGGTGCTTCTGCCTAGAGTGCCATCTTGCTGGAACCGCTCTGGAAATTGTTTTGAAGATGATTTCAAGGAGCTTCTGAGCCAACCAAGGGGGCTAGAAGTTCCTCCTTCGGGTGCCTGTCATATTTCTGAGTGGTGCATACGGTTAACGAGCTCACCTGCTAATTGAAAATTTGTAGGCTTAAATCCACCCAGAGGTGCCTTGAAAGAAAGGTCTGACAATCTACTTCCAAACATTTAGCCACTGAAAACCCTATGGAGCACATTTCCACTCTGACCCACATGGGGTCACCATGAGTCGAAATCAATGATGGTAACTGGTACCGTATTTCTGGCTGCTCACAGCTCACAGGCTAGTAAAGGGAAAAACTGCTCTTGACATTCTCATTTTAGCTATGAAAGAAATACAGCTCCCTACTGAAGAAGTGACTGAAACTCATCATTTGATGCTCCCAAACAAACAGCCTTACTGGCACACGCACACTCAGCCCTAAAGTTTGCCAAATCAGAGATTTTCCCTCAATAAAAGTTTTAAATGGTCATCTGGAATTCAGAAAACATTGGTACACTGAGGTATTTAGCTCTAAGAAACCACAAATCTAAATACTTGGAGTTCAGTATAAAAAAATATGAAGCTCATGAAAGTTGGATATGAAAAAGTTGACTATGAATTTTGATCAGGAAAAAAATGAATTAAAGAAGTAATGATTAACTTAGGGTAGCGTCCCCAAGAATTAAGAACAGATTTAAAAAAAAAGCCAACCCCTTTACCATCAAGTGGATTCTGACTCATAGGGACTCTATAGGACAGAGTAGAATTGCCCCATAGGGTTTCCAAGGCTGTAAATCTTTATGAAAGCAGACTGCCACATCTTTCTCCCATCAAGCCACTGGGGTGTTCAAACCACCGACCTTTTGGTTAGCAGCTGAGCGCTTAACCACTGCATCACTAGGGTTCAAGAATAGATTACAAAGTAATAAAATATGCGACACCACTGCTACAGGTTCCTCAAATTATGTTGTGATTATTTGTCAATAGGTTGCAGTTTGGGATGATTTTTTGAAACTAAATTAAACAAAAAAAAAAAACTTTAATGAAGACACTATTTTTGAATCATTTTTTTTCCTTTAAATCACAGTTTTATATTTTATGTTCATGCTGGTATGGAGAATTGGTTTGAAAATGGATCATGTACGTTTTCCCTGACCATTTTGGCTACCCCTTCTGTGTCCCTATTGTCTTCAAGAGCTCCTTATCTTGGCCAGCCATCACTATCGTTTACCAGTACTTCTCCTCTAGTTAATATTTCCCCCTCAACAATATCTGACTCTAAACTCTAAGTTCTTCTCTCTACTCCAGAAATCTGTGCTAGGCAAGAAAGAGGAAGGATTTGGAAATTTAAAAAAAGTGACCATAGGATATTATTGAGATATTAGGGTTAGGTTTCTTTTTTTTTTTCAATTGTACTTTAGATGGAAGTTTCCAGAACAAATAGTTTCTCATTAAAGAGTTAGTACACATATTGTTTTATGACAATGGTTAACAACCCAACAACATGTCATCACTGTCCCTTCTTAACCTTGGGTTCCCTATTACCAGCTTTCCTGTCCTCTCCTGCCTTCTAGTCCTTGACCCTGGACTGTTGTGCCCCATTAGTCTTGTTTTGTTTTATGGGGCTGTCTAATCTTCGACTGAATGGTGAACTTCCGGAGTGACTTCATTACTGAGCTAAACGAATGTCCGGGGGCCATACTCTCGGGGTTTCTCCAGTCTCTGTCAGGGCTAGTTTTTCATACGGATTCTTAGATTTCTTTTACTTTTAGAATCAATGGATAATTTTTAGAGTTTATGTCAGTTTTCATTATTATAAACTGTTGGGGGAAAAAAAATCTTCCAATATACCTATCATTTGTGTTTAGACTTTTTTCCCCTTCTAGAAAGAATAGAAAGAACCGAGAAAGCAGGGTGAATCCGCTAACCCTCACTGATGCAACTGACATTATAAAGGGACAAAGGATTGAAAAGGAAGTCATGGAGATATAAGTCCAAATTCAAGTCTATTGGGATTGGTGGAGGATGGAGGAAGAGTTTTCTTACACATAAAAAAACCAAGCCAAACTCATTGCTGTTGAGTCGATTCAGAAGATCCAATGGGGATCCTTATATTTGGCTATAAAGTTTAGCATTTCTAATCGTAGATCTTCAAGCCAGACCTAAAACATATGAAATGTAGAGATCTCTTTGCCCTTCATTACACAATTTCCAGTGGCCTAACTTTTGTGCTGATGTATTACAAAGTGGGAGACTTTGTAACATAGCAGCTGTTCAGAGGACAACTTTGACCACAGTGTAGCCACCAATAGCATTTCTGTTGTATCTCCCTCACTTTTACAATTTTTCACTGTGTAATTAATGATCTGTATCAGCAAATGCCTGCATTTTCCAACTCATCTCAGTACTGAATTTGCAAAGAAGGTATCACTATTAAATTACTTGCCACCCAATCCTTTTTGTTTTCCCAAAAGATCATTAGCCAGCAACAAGTCTCCGGGAAAAGGGAGCCAATGTACTAAAAGGAGGGTAATGACGATCATTAGCCTAAACAAAGAGATTGAATTCAGTCTGTTGAATGGACTGTACATTCCTTGTATGAGGCTTTGCAGTGGGGGAAGGTGAAATATTTTACATCCTCTGTCTGCCAGTTCTGGTTCTGTTCATTATACGGAAAAAGCCTTCTCATCCCATTTTTCAGCTTCTGGTTTTCTTCCCCCCCACCCCTTTTTTTTTAAATTCCCTTGGCTTTAAACAGAAATGCTGGTATGCCACTTACCTCCGGAAATAGCTCAGAGCCACTGCTCACTTTAGTCATAAGAATTGCATTTCCCTCCTCTTTGGAAATACTCTCCCCCAATCTCTGTAATCACGACCCAAGAAGAGCTAGGTGGTTTCAATTAAAATGAAAACATATAGCTTTGTACAACATATAGGAAGGAGCATATTTGACATAAACAATTGATAGCCACGTTCTAAACTGGAAGAATATTGTTTACCTATAAAAACATCTCTTGCCTTGAAAAGGAAGGTTTTACAAGTTAAGTGCACCTTCAATATTTTAAATGCATGCCTGTATATCCCTTAAATTAAACAGGTTTTCAAATAAGGACTATAACCTAGAAGAATGGGGGACAATTTTTATACAATTTTCATGTTGGAAAATATCTACAGCAGGGGCTATGGAATATATTGAAAAGAATCCAAGAGGGTTGTTGGGTGGTCTTTTATCTCTCATCATACAATTCTATTCCTGAATCTTTTCTCAGTGGTGGTGAAAATATTTTAAAAAAAAAAAAAATTTTTTTTCCTCTTCAGAGAATCCATCAGATTCATTTACTCGTTGAAATGAGCAAAATTGGAATAGAAGCTTTAGCTCTGTATGTTATGGCATTAACAGTTCAGATAAAGCAGCTATGTCTTTGCAAAAGGATACATCAAAAAGATACATTGCCAGCAACTTCTGTCCTAAACACGGGCACAACGGCACGGTTTCCTGCCTCATCAGACAATATCGCGAGAGTTCTGCGTACTTACGGAAGCACAGTTTTCGGACTTGTCTTCCACAAAACCAATTTGGCAGGGCATCCTCTGATTCTGCAACCAGTAATCTGTGGACTCCAGCAGACTGTTGCTACAGAGAACCTGAGAGAATCGAGAAACCCTGTTCAATGCTTTTTGGCCAGGCCAAGGTTTTCTATTTAAACAAACAGCTGTTTTCTGAGGAACCTGTTAGTGTTTTCTTTTCTTCAGAGCATCTGGATATTAGAAAAAAACTTGCAGCATAATAGCATCACTAGAATGTGTAAAATAGTCAGCCAGGAATTGGCTTTAGATGAAAACATTGATGTGAACACTGCTGTTCCTTCTCTCATCAGATTTGGAAACTTCAATATACGTGGGCTTTTGCATGAAACCCTGGGGGTGTAGTGGTTAAGAGCTATGGCTGCTAGGCAAAAGGTTGGCAGTTCAGATCCACCAGGCGCTCCTTGGAAACTCTATGGGGCAGTTCTACTCTGTCCTTAAGGGTCCCTATGAGTCTGAATCGACTCGACGGTAATGGTTTTTTTTTTTTTTTTTTTGACGGGCAATCAAGTGGTTGGTTGGGAGTACGGGCCAACTGGCAATGGCAATCAAACTTCATTTTACTGTTACTGATTTTTCATGCTATATGAATATTTTCAATTTTGAAAAATGTAATGTTTTCCTGTTGGTCAGTGTTTCTCCTGAAATTATGATTCTTCAGCTCTTTAGCTTTTCTAACATGTCTGTGAAATTGGGTCATTTTTCAGGTACAATTCTTTGAGAGCACCTAGTGAGGTGGCATCGATTTGCCGGCAATTTTTTTTTTTTTTTTAGGGTACTATGTTAACCTTAAAATTACTATGAATAAGTAAAGAACATTAAAATAACAATTTTCCATGCAGAAATTGTATGGTAAAGCACAAAGAGTTTGAACACATGACTTAGCAAAACCAAATATCATTTATAAATGTTTTGTTTCTGGGCTTGGGTTTTACAGCAATAAAGAAAAATGATGTTTCTCAGACAAAACCTTTTGACAATACAGTCTTATAAAAAAGCAAAAGATTCAACTTCTCATGTTTCTGAACATTACTCATATGTAAGATTTTTTCATCTTATACAAGATTTCCAATGCTCTTGCAGTACTCTCTATTTTACCAGGGTACGTGTCTGCTAATATTTGATTACTACCTTCACTGAAGCAACATAATAATTTAATTAGTTTGGTTAGTGCCACAAAAATAGAATGACACTTTGATTACATTTCATTTATATAGGAAAAGGTTGTCCTCTTTTATTCTATAATATAAATACAGTAATTTTTACCTCTGAATAGTGAGCTAACCAAATATAATTCTGACACATTTTTCAATAACATATTTGGCTTAGCTGAGTGATATCAATAATTTTAAACCTTTTCCCGCTGAATGCTTAGCATTACCAAGAGATGGCACATTTTCATCATTCTTTTCCAGAACAGTACAAAGAGACTCTTTGTAGATAAGCAGGCAACTGAATGATAAATTTAGATTATTACTGTAGGCCAGGGTTGGCTTCTACTATCTGTCTGCCAGTTTGTTATACTGTGGTGGCTTGTATGTTGCTATGATGCTGGAAGCTATGCCACCGGTATTTCAAATACCATCAAGATGTATTTCAAACACCATCCGGATCACTCATGATAAACAGATTTCAGTGGAGCTTCTAGACTAAGACAGACTAGAAAGAAACGCCTGATGATCTACTTCCAAAAATAAGCCAATGAAAACCCTATGGGTCACAACAGATATTGTCTGATATAGAGCTGGAAGATGAGCCCCCTAGGTTGGAAGACACTCAAAATACACAGTGACTGCCACAATGGATTCAAACATACCAGTGATCAAGAAGATGGTGCAGGACTGGACAACATTTCATTCTGTTGTACACGGGGTTGTTGACTCCATGGCAACTAACAACGACAAAGATTGGCTTTGGAATTTCTCAGTATGCTTGAAGATTTTACCTAAAATGTGATTCTGAAAGTGTGGCCTAGGACCCCTAGGTATCCCTGAGATCTTTCAGGGATTCAGTGGTCAAAGTATTTTTATAATAACACTAAAATTCTGTTTCTCTCATGAGTGCACAGTGGAATTTTCCAGAGGCTTCATGACACACGATATCCCAACAGATCCAATGCAGAAGTATTTAGGAGAATCCAGCTGTCCTCTATTAATCAGACGTTAAAGAGATTTGCAAAAATGTAAAATAAAGCCACTTTTTTCACTAAAAATATTTTTGTTTTGGGAAGTATAGATTTTTTAATAAAAATATGTTATTTGCATTAACTTGTAATGTGTTGATTATTCTTATTAAAAAATATAAAAATTTCTCAGCTTTAACATACAATGTGGAAAATATCAATAAGTATAATCCACATCTGAAGAAGAGTTGATGTCTTTGAATTATGGTGTTGGTGAAGAATACTGAATATATCATGGACTGCCAGAAGAATGAATAAATCTGTTTTGGAAGAAGTACAGCCAGAACGCTCCTTAGAAACAAGGATGGTGAGACTTTGTCTCACATACTTTGGACATGTTATCAGGAGGGACCAGTCCCTGGAGAAGGACATCATGCTTGGTAAAGTAGAGGGTCAGCAAAAAAGAGGAAGACCCTCAATGAGATGGATTGACACAGTGGCTGCAACAGTGGGCTCAAGCATAACAACGGTTGTGAGGATGGTATAGGATCAGGCAGTGTTTTGTTCTGTCGTACACAGGGTTGCTATGAGTCAGAACCGACTGGACAGCACCTAACAACAACATCATATTCCACATCAACAAAAGCTTCGTGAGGCTCCTAATAGTTTTTTAGAGTTCAAAGGAATTTTGGTTAAAAAAAAAAATTGAGGACCACTGACGCAGAGTAACATATATTTAAAGTAGAAAAAGGCTCTAAAGCATCCACCTCCCCTACTGTCACTCATTTTTATTTTCAGAATAGAACAGAGTTTAAGGGCATGAATGTTAGCAGTCTAACTGGGTTGAAATCCTGATTTGGTCATTAACAGCAGGATAACCTTGGGCAACTGACTTAAACTCTGAGTTTCAGTTTCCACACCGGTAAAATGGGGATAATCACACCCGCCTCATGGGCTGTTGGGGGGTATTCAATGAGATGATAGGTGTCAAACACTGAGTCACAAAGATGGCACATTATCCTCTCAGTACCTGGTTTTTATCAGTATTATTTTAAACAACCTGCAAAAGACAATAGAAAATTGGATGCCTTAGCCTGGAATTAGTGGATTGAAAGCATTTCAGGTGTGTGAGGGCAAATTTTCTTTAGCAAATATTACGATCTAAGGTGTAATTTTAATTCTTTATTTTGTAGTATTAATAGTTACAGCTACCATTTTTGAATACTTACAATGTGCTCAGAATTTTGCTAAAATTCCACACATATTATTTCTTACTTTTTAGTTTCTTACTGCAATGCTGGAGTCCCTGGTGGGGGACGGGGGTGGAGGGAACAAAGGTTAATGAGCTAAACTGCTAACCAAAAGGTTGGTGGTTTAAGTCTACCCAGATGTGCCTCAGAAGAAAGACCTAGAAATCTGCTTCCCAAAACCAGCCTTTGAAAACCCTATGGAGCACAGTTCTGCTCTGACACACATGGGGTCATCATGAGTTGACCCAATGGCAACTGGTTTATTAAAATGCTACAAAGTAGGAATTATTTTAAAGATAAGGATCTTAACAAGTATTATTATCATTTTGAAGATGAAAACTTTGAGGCGCAGAAAGATTTGGTTTCTATCCTTACTTGCCCAGAGCCAGACTTTGGACTTGGTCCTGAAGACCCCAAGGCCTGTGAGCAAGATCACCGCCTTCCATACCAATGGGCCTGAGTTTCAGTATGTTTCTGAAAAGTTACGTGCAGCTAATTTTTGTAAATAAAACCACATTTTCTTATGGACTTCCATTTTAAAGTTAATTTTTCATTAATGAAATTCTGACATGACGTTTTTCTTTGAGGAGAAGAAACTTTTCATGTGTAAATTTTTATAAGTTAATTAATCCATTTGGCAAGTAATATCAGTATTTTAATTTCTCAAAGGAAAGCATGCTTTACATCTGTTGAGTTAACATCAAGCCAAACTGATGTCATTATGCTTCTGCTCCTTGACTTTCTTTGATCCTCAGAATTTGGAACACCCATCAAAAAACCAAAGCGCTCATTAACTCTGCCTCATAAAACATTAGAGATTTAAAATGCAGTCATCAAATGAACATACTGTTTAATAATACTTTACAATGTGGTTTAATGAATTCTCTGACGAAAATCACTTCTTAGCTATTCCAAAGCTCACTTCTCAAAAGTTACTACTATTAGTACTACTACTACCCGTTGTCGTCGAGTCGATTCCGACTCATAACGACCCTATAGGACAGACTAGAACAGCCCCATAGGCTCTCCAAGGAGCTGCTGCTGGATTAAAACTGCCAACCTTTTGGCTAGCAGCTGAGCTCTTAACCACTGAGCCACCAGAGCTCTTATCAAAAGTTAGGTCCTTGGAACTCTTTTACCTTCTAAGATACGCAAGACACATAATATAATGGTTGTGACAACATATGTCAACAGAGAAAAGCACCTGTCGCTTATCAGAGTGTATGGATAAGTCTTATCCTAGGGCAGCCTTAGGAGCAGACAGAGCCAGTCACAAATCACTTGGGCCTTTCAGAAGCATGGTGGGCTGGGTTGGCACATTTTTCAGGTGAAACACAGAGAAGCAGAGGTGGAGGTAGCAAAAAGGATCAACTTGACACCTCACAAAGAGAGATTCTCAGAGCTGCAAAAAGGGACTAAGGATGAGGCTGATAGAGAAGAAAGCTGGCTGGCTGTCAGAGTTCTTACGGTTCTTGCGCTTAGCTTCCCAAATGGGAAATGAGCACAGAAATATTTATGTGTCAAGTCTTCCACTTGAAAGGACTTTATTTTTTGTACCCAGTTTTTAAATAAATCATAACTAAATAAATCATAACTAAAAATATGCAAAGACCTTGCTCTGTCCTATCCTAGGTGGGAGGAAAAATTATAGACCTGCTCACTCGGTGGAAAATTCTAGAAAGACTTCCCAGTTGACTATTTGCTAACCTTGAATACTGAATGTCTCCCGTAAGCTATGCCACAGAAGGAATGGAAATGACAGAGTAAAGAAGTGGGAGAAAAATTTGAAATCTAAACCTTTCAAAGCTTAAGAAGAAATGTTTTGAAGAGAGCTTCTTTGGTGAAACCATTCATTATACAACTTTAAAATTTTAATTTTATTCATCATTAAATACTAGTTTATCTTACTACATCAATAATTAAAATCAATATCTTTTCCCATAAATTTCATTAATATTTAGAGATCACTGATTATTCAACATTCTATTCTTTAATTATTGACCAAATAATACATTTATTGAAAATTCTCTGGGTTAAGGATGTAATATACATTATTTGAATTAAATCTCTAGACTTAGGAGGTAGAATCTAATGTAAGAGCAAATATATGTAAAGTGCTTAAAACAGTGCCTGGACATAGTAAGCACTCAATAAACATATAGATTTGATATATTAATATCTAAATTAAAATAGGTAATATATTATACATTAATATAGGTTTAAGTAAGCACTCAATGTTGTTGTTAGTTGCTGTGGAGTCAGTTCCAACTCATAGTGACCCTTTGTACTACAGAACGAAACACTGCCCAGTCCTGTGCCATGCTCACAATCTTTGTTATGCTTGAGCCCATTGTTGCAGCCACTGTGTCAATCCATTTCGCTGACCCTCTACTTTACCATGCATGATGTCCTTATCCAGGGTCTGGTTTCTGCTGATAGCAGGTCCAAAGTATGTGAGATGAAGTTTCACCATCCTTGCTTCTAAGGAGCATTCTGGCTGTACTTCTTCCACGACAGATTTGTTCGTTCTTTTGGCAGTTCATGGTATATTCAATATTCTTCACCAGCACCACAATTCAAAGGGATCAATTCTTCTTCAGTCTTCCTTAGTCGTTGTCCAGATTTTGCATGCATATGATGTGACTGAAAATACTATGGCTAGGGTCAAGCACACTTTAGTCTTCAAGGTGACATCTTTGCTTTTCAACACTTTAAAGACGTCTTTCGCAGCAGATTTGCCCAATGCAATGTGTCTTTTGATTTCTTTCATGGGTGTTGATTGTGGATCCAAGCAAAATGAAATCCTTGACATTTTCAACCTTTTTTCCATTTATCATGATGTTGCTTACTGGTCCAGTTGCGAGGATTTTTGTTTTCTTTATGTTGAGGTGTAATCCATACTGAAGGCTGTGGTCTTTGATTTTCATCAGTAAGTGCTTCAAGTCCTCTTCACTTTCAGCAAGCAAGTTTGTGTCATCTGCATAACTCAGGTTGTTAATGAGCCTTCCTCCAATCCTGATGCTGCATTCTTCTTCATATAGTCCAGCTTCTCGGATTATTTCCTCAGCATACAGACTGAACAGGTATGGTGAAAGGATACAACCCTGACACACACCTTTCCTGACTTTAAACCACACAGTATCCTCTTGTTCTGTCCGAACAGCTGCCTCTTGATCTATGTACAGGTTCTTCATGAGCACAATTAAGTGTGCTGGAATTCCCATTCTTTGCAATGTTATCCATAATTTGTTATGATTCACACAGTCGAATGCCTTTGCGTAGTCAATAAAACACAGGTAGAGGTTCCGGCAAGATGGCGCTCTAGGCAGACGCACCACGCCGTCCCTCCACAGCAAAGATCCGAAAAACTAAGCCAAACAGAGAATCAACAATCCTGAAACCCTAGAACATCAAATGAAGAGATAAAGACCTCAGCTGAGCACCAAATGGAG
>NW_004444083.1:1992450-1997407 GCF_000243295.1 Trichechus manatus latirostris | reverse complement strand
GGTTGATATGTTGTGGGGTTGTTAACCAATGTCATAAAACAACATGTGTACTACTGTTTCATGAGAAACTATTTGTTCTGTAAGCTTCCACCTGAAGTACAATAAAATATAAAAAAATAAAAATAAAAAAGTAAAAAAAAAACACAGGTAAACATCTTCTGGTATTTTCTGCCTTCAGCTAGGATCCATCTGATATCAGCAATGATATCCCTGGTTCCATGTCCTCTTCGGAATCTGGTCTGAATTTCTGGCAGTTCCTTGTCGATATACTACTGCAGCTGCTTTTGAATGATCTTCAGCAAAATTTTACTTGTGTGATATTAAGGATATTGTTTGATAATTTCCACATTCAGTTGGATCACCTTTCTTGGGAATAGGCATAAATACAGATCCCTTTCAGTCATTTGACCAGGTAGCTGTCTTCCAAATTTCTTGGCATAGACAAGTGAGCACCTGCAGCGCTGCATCCGTTTGTTGAAATATCTCAATTGATATTCCGTCAGTTCCTGGAGCCTTGTTTTTTGCCAATGCTTTCAGTGCAGCTTAGACTTCTTCCTTCAGTACCATAGGTTCCTGATCATATGCTACTTCCTGAAATGGTTGAACGTCCACTAATCCTTTTTAGTATAATGACTATGTATTCCTTCCATCTTTTTTTGATGCTTCCTGTGTCGTTTGATATTTACCCCATAGAATCCTTCACTTGCAACTTGAGACTCGAATTTTTTCTTCAGTTCTTTCAGCTTGAGAAATGCCGAGCATGTTCTTCCCTTTTGGTTTTCTAGCTCCAGCTCTTTGCACATGTCATTATATAATACTTTACTTTGTCTTCTCGAGCTGCCCCTTGAAATCTTCTGTTCAGTTCTTTTACTTCATCATTTCTTCCTTTTGCTTTAGCTACTCAAAGTTCAAAAGCGAGTTTCAGAGTCTCTTCTGACATCCATTTTGGTCTTTTCTTTCTTTCCTATCTTTTTAATGACCTCTTGCTTTCTTCATGTATGATGTCCTTGATGTCATTCCACAACTCTTCTGGTCTTCAGTCATTAGTGTCAACATGTCAAATCTATTCTTGAGATGGTCTCTAAATTCAGATGGGATATACTCAGGGTTGTACTTTGGCTCTCACTGACTTGTTCTAATTTTCTTCAGTTTCAACTTGAACTTGCATATGAGCAATTAATGATCTGTTCCGCAGTCGGCTCCTGGCCTTGTTCTGACTGATGATATTGAGCTTTTCCATTGTCTCTTTCTACAGATATAGTCAATTTGATTCCTGTGTATTCCATCTGGTGAGGTCCATGTGTATACTCAACGTTTATGTTGTTGAAAAAAGGTATTTGCAGTGAAGAAGTCGTTGGTCTTGCAAAATTCTATCACGTGCTCTCCGGCATCATTTCTATCACCAAGGCCATATTTTCCAACTACCGATCCTTCTTTGTTTCCAACTTTTGCATTCCAATCACCAATAATTATCAGTGCATCCTGACTGCATGTTCAATCAATTTCAGACTGCAGAAGTTAGTAAAAATCTTCAATTTCTTCATCTTTGGCCTTAGCGGTTGGTGTGTAAATTTGAATAATAGTCGTATTAACTGGTCTTCCTTGTAGGCGTACAGATATTATCCTATCACTGACAGCGTTGTACTTCAGGATAGATCTTGAAATGTTCTTCTTCATGACAAATGCTATGCCATTCCTCTTCAAGTTGTCATTCCCAGCATAGTAGACCACATGATCGTCCAATTCAAAATGGCCAATACCAGTCCATTTCAACTCACTAATGCCTAGGATATTGATGTTTACATGTTCCATTTCATTTTTGATGATTTCCAATTTTCCTAGATTCATACTTCGTACATCCCATGTTCCGATTATTAATGGATGTTTGCAGCTGTTTCTTCTCATTTTGAGTCGTGCCACATCAGCAAATGAAGGTCCCGAAAGCTTGACTCCATCCATGTCATTACGGTTGCCTCTACTTTGAGGAGGCAGCTCTTCCCCAGTCGTCTTTTGAGTGTCTTCCAACCTGGGGTGGGGGTGGTGGTGCTCATCTTCTGGCATTATATCAGACAGTGTTCTGCTACTATTCATAAGGTTTTCACTGGCTAATTCTTTTCAGAAGTAGACTGCCGGGTCCTTCTTCCTAGTCTGTCTTAGTCTGCAAGCTCAACTGAAGCCTGTCTGCCATGGGGGGGACCCTGCTGGTATCTGAATACTGGTTGCATAGCTTCTAGCATCACAGTAACACAGAAGCCCCCACAGTACGACAAACTGACAGATACGTGGGGATTCAGAGTGAGTAAGCACTCAGTAAACATTACCTATTATATTACCTATGTAATGTTTATATGGCCACCGATCACCCATGGTGGACAGGTTTCAGAGGAGCTTCCAGATTAAGACAGATTAGGAAGAAAGTCCTATTTGTTGGTCTACTTCTGAAAATTAGCTAATGAAAACCTTTTGAATCACAATGGAATATTGTCTGATATAGTGCTGGAAGATAAGCCCCCTACGTTGGAAGGCAAAAACTGACTCAAGTTTTCTTCCGGCGCAAGAGCAGGCAGTGTTTTGTTCTG
This sequence comes from Trichechus manatus latirostris, assembly GCF_000243295.1. Classification (NCBI taxonomy): domain Eukaryota; kingdom Metazoa; phylum Chordata; class Mammalia; order Sirenia; family Trichechidae; genus Trichechus; species Trichechus manatus. The sequence continues at coordinate 1,994,828 of NW_004444083.1, read as the reverse complement.
TTACACGTTGTTTCGCCATGAGTCAGAGCTGACTCAACAGCAATGAATAAAAGCAACATCACAAAAATTATTATTCTTTTTTGTCCAGGCTTAGGAGTCAATAATTTGCCTAGTTAGTGGGAACAGGGATTTGAGCCAGGCTGTCTGGCCCCATAGTCCTCACTTAGGCAGTGCTCCACTGTAAGTTGGTGAAATAGGTAATTTCTTATCCTCAAGTTCTACCAAATCCCTAAGCGTCTCTGCATTTCTCTCTCCCTCCCTCTGGGCTCTGGTTGGGGTGGTCAGGAGGTTTGGATTTTAGTCCTGTCTCTGCTGTTAACTGTCTGTGTTCCCCTGGCTGCTGATCAAGTCATTCATTGGCTCCCAGCCTCAATTCACTTCTTGTAAGCAATTAAACCAAGCAATCGAAAGCTCCTTCTAGACCTTGTTGCTGTTGTAAGGAGCCATCGAGTGGATTTTGACTCATAATGACTCCATGCAAACAGATGACTCATAGGGTTTTCTAGGCTAGAATCTTTATGGGGGCAGATTGTCAGCTCTTTTCTCCTGCAGAGCCACTGGGTGGGTTCAAACCACCAACCTTTCGGTTAACCACCAAGCGCTTAAATGTTGTGCCACCAGGGCTTCTTCTTCTACACCTAACATCATGTAATTCTTGTCTTCCCTCCTCCTCTCGCCTTCCTGCCTCTCTTTCCAAAACACATTAAGAGCTAAATAAATAAGCAAGGGAAATATGAAGGAAGGCTTCAACACACCATATGTTATGCAATTTTAACCTGTGAAAAGCTTTCGGTTTGAAGGTTTTGGGCACACCATTAGAAAAAGAGGAGTGTTTGAACAAAGAATATACACTTGAGACTTTAGCGATTTTGAAGCTTTATAAATGTAATCTCCCGGCAGAGAGTCACTTTCAAGCGGGAAAAAGAGAAACACTCACAAGGCTCTCAATGGCTCATTTATTTCTGTGCTATTTTTAGTTGTGGGCTCACTTAACCTCACTCAAAGAGCTAATAAGCAATCTGTTGTGTGTTCACAAGTTGGAAATAATGTTGGCACTTTATTTTCTTAACTCTATGAGTGTCATAAACAAAGAAGAAAGATCCTTTTGCTCCATTTTAAAGTTATTTTCTTCTTTATATAGAGAACTGAGCCCAGGAATTTAGTATTGATAAGAGGAAAAAAGAGTTGCAGTGGAGTTGACTTTGACTCATAGCAACTCCATGTGTGTCAGAGTAGAACTGTGCTCCATAAGGTTTTCATTGGTTGATTTTTCAGAAATAGATCTCCCAGCTTTTCTTCTGAGGTGCCTCTGGGTGGACTTGAACCTCCAACCTTTCAGTTAGCAGCAGACCACGTTAATCATTTGCACCATCCAGGGACCCCACTGATGTGAGAAGGGGAGGGGAAAGAGATTCTTAGTAACCTAGACAAGTCCTAAACACTGCTGAGCAGTGCCTTAAAATAAAAAATAATTGTAGTTTAGTTTGAAGGCAGAACTGAAACTGAGTCCCATCTCTAACACTTACTATTGGAATGAACTTGGGCGAGTTGTGTAACTTCTGTGAGATTGCATTTTCGCGTCTGTTATGTGAAGACACTTAAAGCTGCTTCAGCTGGTTGTTGCAAGGATTAAACAAGAAAACCTCTGTAAAGTCCTAACCTCTTAACAGAGTAAGCACTTGATACATGAGAGCTATTATTATCACAATGGGATAAAATTTAGATAATTTTTTCCCATCTTAACATTTTCTTAACCTTTTCATAGCATTTGGCCATTTCTCTTCCTTTATTAGTTGCGATGTTCCATTCTTCTTTCTCCTCCTGCTTCTGCTGTCTCCTCCTTCAATCAATATGCAGTCAACAAATATTCATTGAGCGCTTTTAAGGGTGGGCACTGCGGATATGAAAATGAATAAAACTCACTGCTGCCCTTTCAGAAATGCAAATGGAATTGAGGGTGAACAAATGTTCAAAGGACTGTGAAAAAGGAAAGTGAGTTCTTTGATCAAAAGCAACTCATGCACAACTCGAAGAATGTAATCAATATCACCGCACTGTATATGCAGAGACTGTTGAACTGGTATATGTTTTCAACAAAATAAATTAAATTTAAGAAATAATATAATTCGTAAACGTAACAGAAAATCAAAACCAGTTGCCACTGAGTTGATTTTGACTCATAGAGACCCTACAGGACAGAGTAGAACTGCCACATAGGGTTTCCAAGGCTGTAATCTTTTATGGAAGCAGACTGCCACATCTTTCTCCCACTATAATAGAAAATATCCTCCAAATTATTATGTTTCATTGTTGATTATTATAAATATTTATTTTGAATGTTGATTCAAATGTTTGATTACATTTGCTTTTAAAGTCAT
>NW_004444083.1:1968888-1992350 GCF_000243295.1 Trichechus manatus latirostris | reverse complement strand
AAAAAAAAAAAAAAAAAACACAAAACAGGCAACCCACATCCGAGTATCACAAAGGATGGAGTGCTCTGTTCTACCTAGGGGAGAAAGGGTGGAAAGAGACTTCCAGAGGAAGTTCCTCTTGGCCTGAAAACTGACTCAAAGAGACCCTATAGGACAGAGCAGAACTGCCCCATAGGGTTTGTCAAGGATTGGCTGGTGGATTCGAACTGCCGACCTTTCGGTTAGCAGCCAAGCTCTTAACCACCGGGCCACCAGGGTCCCTCCTCTTGGCCAGATTGTTGAAAGATGAATTTGAGTTGCCTGGAGGTATTGAGGGAGGTGGGAGGACAGGTCTCCTTTTAACTAAGTTTCCTTTCTCCCGACACTCTTCATATGAGTATTTCCTGGAGTTCTATGCTCCGTGCGATGCTCTTTTCCCTCCCTCAGTCATCTTCCCTGGAGTGCTCATCAACTCTCAGGGCATTAATTGCCACCTCCAGAGATGACTCACAGATCTTAGCTTCAGCTCTGACCTTTCTCTAGAGCTTGGCTTTCACATCTCTGACTGTTAGTTATACAAACTCCCTCCCTCCCTAATTCTTGCCCCTAAAAGAAACCTGACTCCCTGTTTGCAGTTAAAGGCAGAACCCAATTACCCCAGCTTGAAACTTCTGTGCCACCTACAACAACTCTTTGTCTATTAAAAACCAGTTGCTGTAGAGTCTGTTCTGACTAGTGGCAACCTCACACATGTCAGAGGCAAACTGTGCTCCATAGGGTTTCAATGGCTAATTTTTTTGGAAGTAGATCACCAGGCCTTTCTTCCCAGGTGTCTGTGGGTGGACTCAAACTGCCAACCTTTCGGTCAGCAGCCCAGCACTTAACCAGTTACGCCGCTCAGAAACACCTGCTTTGTCTATTATTAGTCTTATATTCTGCTCTCCAAAGTTAAACTTTTTTCTTTCATTCACTTAACAGTCACAAATGTTGTATGATTGCAGTGCTCCGTTCTAAGAGCTAGTCCCCAGGTAATATAATGACGATAATACAAACGGTCTCCACATTCATGGAGCTTAAAATCTGGCATGGGAGCCACACAGTACATAAAGGAGCATTAAAATACACATTTAATTACAAACTGTGGTAGATATTATGAAGAAATTCAACGTGGCACAGTAATAGAGAATAACAGAGTTGGGGATGAAGATGCTTGAGAAGGGAAATTAGGGAAGGCTGGGCAACCATAGGGTCCCTAACAATTGTTTTGTCTATCTCTCTCTTCTCTCTAGTCCCTTTACCGCTTCCCCTTGAATCCACCTAGCTCACTGAAACCAGAATAAAGGAAAGAACATAAGTCTTGAAGACATAGCTGCTTTCAAATTCCAACTTTTCCCTTAATTGACTGTGCAGCCTAAGGCAAGTCACTGAACTTCTTTGAGACTCAGTTTCCCCATCTATAAAACGAGGATGTTCTTTCAACTCACCATGAAGGATTTTTTTGTATGTTAGAAAGAATGAATATGCACAATTTCTGATTATTGTAGGTGTTCACAACTATTAGTTAGCTATTATTACTAGGTTTCTGGGTGACACAAATGTGCCACAGAAGAAAGCCCTGATGATCTGCTTTCTTAAGGATTACAGCCAAGAAAAGCCTACCGACCACAGTTCTACCTTGTAACACATGGGGTCACCACGAGTCAGAATCAACTGAATGGCAATGGGATTATTATTATTATTATTACTGATGTTACATAATTCTCTTCCAAGACCTTAACCTCAATTGATTAACTGACCCAACAAGCTTTAGTGAGGAATGACTAGTCATCAGAAACTAAGCTAGTCCCTGGGATACAAAGACAAAAGACAATATTTACCATCGAACAGCCCAAAATCTTATGGGCTTATTGCCAAATTGCAGCCTCCCATTTAAGACAGATACTTATTCAGTTCAGTCTTGCAAATCATTCATGTATTGCATTAATAACTATTTATTGAACTCTGATATTTAACATATTGCTCTCTGCCCAATATAGATGCTTTCCAGGCTTTGTTTCCCATTCCCTTGAGCATACACTCAGCTCTATTCCACCTGTTTTAATAAATAGTCCCTGTATTATTCCTTACGATGTACTTGCTTTTCTCATTTCACTCTACCTGCCTGGACTGCCCCCTGACCTTCTTTTCATCAATGTACCTCTCCAACCTTCAAAATCTAACTAAGACTGAGCCCTCAAATATCATAGCAAATATTTCTGTCCTCTTGTGAAATTGAGGCAATGAAAACATTAATTTTTTTCTCCCTCATATTTTGGGATGTGTGTGCACGTGTCTTCCTTCCCACTAGGTAATACGCGTGTACGAGTACCTTACTCAGTTTCTCTCCCACGTTTATCTCTGGGCTGACAGTTGGTACTGAGCGATTGTTTGCTGTTTGGCACCAGAACTCTCTTGCATTTGATTCCGTATAGATTTTGCTGCAATTTTCTTCCCCAGTGGTTGTGTTTCAGAAAGAACATTTGGAAGTGTTTATCATGTGATTTATTCAATATGAAGAAAGGTTACAAGTTAAATCTATGGACACAATGATATTTTATATTTCTGCAAGGCTTTTGTGTCTCCCAAAGACTCTGTGAAAAGGTAATAAAGAATTTTAATACTGAGCAAGACTCCCATTTTCCTGTCCTATACAATCAAAACATTATCACATTTCACTTTCTGAGAAGTGTAAACATAAAGGTGGGAAGCAGCCTGGAAACTTTTAAGAGAGGGGAATTTCACCCACAAAATGAATCTTTGTTTAATGTACACACTATGATTAATGACTAAATGCCGCTTAAGATTAAATGCATATTATCATTAAAACAAGGAATTCACTCCACTTCAAAAGCAGAGCTTTACTCTTTCCCTAAGCAGGTGAGACTCAGAGAAATTAAGATGTGCTGAGACACTGAGACATTGATGCCCTCAGTTGCCTGGAGGCTGGACAGAGCTTGGGATGGCTATACCAGAGCAAGCATCACTGGTCATCTGTTTACTTAAAGATTCCAAACATATATCATTATTATTTTTTAATACATGTTGAGTTGTGAAAAAGACTGGGAAGAACTATCCAAAGGAATCATCCTTTTAAATGTAATTTTCATGCATATGGACTAGAGATGAGGGAAGAAAATGAAAGACGTACAAAATAAGAGGAGCAATAGAAGCCCACTAGAATAGCCAGGAGCATCACTCAGTGAAGAGTCCTGAGGCTCCTCTTCCTGGTCTAGATTCTTTCTAGCAAACTCCATTAAATTTTTGTTATACAAAAAGATGCTGTGAAATGTGAGTGGGGCGATTAGATGGACATAGTGAGTGGTAAAGATGACAGAGAGGGGACTGGAATGAAGGCAGGGGAAGAACTCTTGTGTAGCTACTCAAGTCATCGTCAGTTTGCTCTGCATGATAATAATGACATCTCTCCTGCAGGTAACATTTTCTTTATAGAAATATCATGTTGCCAAATTATCTATTTTTAGTATATACTTTTATCAGTTTTGAAAAACACCTACAGTTGTATAGCCACCATCCCAATCAAGATGTAGAACAGCTCCATCATCCAGAAAAATTCCCTCCAACTCCTTTGAAACTAACCAATTTCCCAGTCCTAGTCTCTGCTAGCCACTGATATGACTTCTATCCCTAATATTCGTCTTTTTCCAGAAGGTCAGGTATATGCAATGTTATAGTATGCAGACTTCCATAACTGGCTTCTTTCACTTAGAATAACGCGTTTGAGATTCATCTATATTGTTGTGTTTCTTCGTAGTTTGTTTTCTAATATTGACAAGCAGTATTCCACTGCATGGATGTACTACAGATTTTTTTTTTTTTTTTTTAATCCGTTCATCAGTTGAAGGACATTGGACTACTTCCAATGTTAACTAATTATGAAAAAAGCTGCTATAAACATTCATCTACAGGTTTCTGTTGGAATTTAAGTTTTTCTTTTGCTTGGGTAAATACGTAAAAGTGAGATACAGTAACTTTATAGGAAACTCCTATATTTTCTTCTAAAGTGGATTTACCATTTTGCGTTCTCACCAGCAATATATGGGAGTTCCAGTTGCTCCACACTCTCACTAGCATTTGGTGTTGTCAGTTTTTGCTTTTTCATTTATTTCAGTCATTCTAATAGGTGTGTGGCAATATTTCATTGTGGCTATTTTCCTTTTTGTTTTAAGATACTTTTAAAATTAAGATGTTAATTTGTGTTCCATACTGGCTCAACCCCTATTCAAAAGTATTAAATTAAACTCTATATTTGACTCTAACTTTGAGCTGCCATTTCTAAGAAAAGGATAATGCCATCTATATTAAGTTTACTTTCACTCATTTATTCATTCAATAATGAATGGTTGAGCACCTGCTGTTTTCCAGGCTCTGTTTGTATAACTGGGAAACCAGTGGTGAGAAAAACAACAACATAGTCTCTGTTTTCATTCTGTTGGGAAGAACAAGCCGTAATCAAATAAACAGTATATGTCAGATAGTGAAAACTACTGTGCAGAAAAATAAAGTCAGATGAAGGGATAAAAACAAAGGAGTTCTATTTTGGAACATGTGTCTGGGAAGGCCTCTCTGAGGGTGACACTGACCCATGTGAGGAAAGAGCATCCCAGGTAGAGGTCATCAGCAAAAACAAACGTCAAAAGCATGGTGTGCGTAGTGTATTTGAGGAACAGCAAAAAGACCTTTTTATTTCCAAGAACTTTTGATCCTTCATTGAAAAGAAATCTGCTGCTGAGCTGGGCCAGATATTCTTTAATGTCTTGAAGCATTCTAAGATTCCACATAATTGTTTTATTATAATTTTGGAATGTTTAGTCTCTAGATTAATTAATATTTAATTGATAACTTAAATTTTTGTAATAGTTTAAAAGAGTATTACACACACATACAGGGGACTAGAAGTCAGCAGATTTTGTGTCATTTTACTCACTTAATTTCATGTTGGTTTATCTCATGCCTCAGCAAACTTTTTTTTGAATTCATACTCTTTAGTTTTCCACTCTGGGACATAATACCTTTCTACTGTTTTACAGGGAAACTGTGCAATGTCTATCTAAAGCACATTGGACTCTTGAGAAGAATCAATAATGCAAACTGGAAGTAAAATTATTGTGTGGGAGAAAGAAAAATGTCATAGGAAACTCAATGGTTTAATCTCAGTTTCTCAGAAGGTTTAATTAAATGTTAAGATAACATTTTCCTTTTAATGATGATTTTACATGCTGGCTGGCTGCCTGAGTTCTTGTGTATTTAGCCTATTTTGACAAAAGGAGAGACTATTTTCCAAAATATGAATAATCTCTGATGACCTTTTACAGAATAAAATTTATAGGAAATCATATTGCAGAATATGTCCTATGAATAATCAGGATATCTTCTATAATATGATTTTCTGTTTGGTCGGATGTGAATCAATCTTTTTTTTAAATTATTTGGTTTTCTAAATTTTATTATTGTTGTTGAGAATATACACAACAAAACATACATCAATTCAACAATTTCTCCTTGTACAATTCAATGACATTGATCCCTTTCTTCCAGTTGTGCAATCATTCTCACCCTCCTTTTCTGAGTTGTTCCTCCTCCATTAACATAAACTCACTGTCTCCTAAGTTTCTTATCTAATCTTTCGAATTGCTATTGTCAATATAATCCCATATAGATACATCTTAAAAGAGCACAAGGTTCAAGACAGACATTCTTTACTATTTTAGCTAAATTATTGTTTGGTTTTAGAATGGGGCATCAAGATTGGAGGAAGATGCATTAACAACCTGCGTTATGCAGATGACACAACCTTGCTTGCTGAAAGTAAAGAGGAATTGAAGTACATATTGATGAAGATCAAAGACTACAGCCTTCAGTATGGATTACACCTCAACACAGAGAAAACAAAAATCCTCACAACTGGACCAATAAACAACATCACGATAAACAGGAAATCTTGAAGTCCTCAAGGATTTCATTTTACTTGGATCCACAATCAATACCCATGGAAGCAGCAGTCAAGAGATCAAAGGATGCATTGCATTGGGCAAATCTGCTGCAAAAGACCTCTTTAAGGTGTTGAAAAGCAAAGATGTCACCTTGAAGACTAAGGTGCGCCTGACCCAAGCCATGGCATTTTCAATCACTTTATATGCATGTGAAAGCTGGACAAGGAGTAAGGAAGATCAAAGATGAATTAATGCCTTTGAATTGTGGTGTTGGCAAAGAATATTGAATATACCATGGACTGCCAAAAGAACAAACAGGTGTGTCTTGGAAGAAGTACAACCAGAATGCTCCTTAGAAGCAAGGATAGTGAGACTACGTCTTACTTTGGACATGTTATCAGGAGGGATCAGTCCCTGGAGAAGGACATCATGCTTGGTAAAGCAGAGGGTCAGTGAAAAAGAGGAAGACCCTCAACAAGATGGATTGACACATTGGCTGCAACAATGGGCTCAAGCATAACAATGATTGTGAGCATGGTGCAGGACCGGGCAGTGTTTCGTTCCGTGGTGCATAGGGTCGCTACGAGTCAGAACCCACTCGATGGCGCCTAACAACAACAGGCCCGAGTGAATTCTTATGTGGCAAGAAGGAAACTAGGGGGCTTTCATTAGCAGTCTGAGACATCTCCTTGCTTCTCCTTTGTCATGCAATTATTTTTATCTTAGAAATTATTAGTAAAACTTGATACTGGGTCATATCTCTAATTGTCGGACATATGATTGACGATCTGATTATTTATATTATCTCAAGTCTGAGGACTGGAAGCCAATAGTTATAAGAATGATGGAAAAGCACAGAGGACACTTCAGAGCTTGGGAATTCGTAGGGACTCATAAAGATGTACCTAGTCACACCTGTCTACTTCTGCTGTATCACAGAGATGTTAGCTAACTGAAGAATGCTGTTAAAGTTGATCAGAGCTTTTTCCACACCAAAGTGCTGATTTGAGTCTCAAGCTTAAAATACAAGTTACAAAAACAGATACACTCAGAAAATGTAAATGTAATATTTATGAGTAGTCAGCAATGGTTTAAGTAGAATCAAGTGGACATATAAATACAGGATAGCTGATTAATTACAACTTAATTGCTATTTAGAGGCAGTATAATGCCATCATATTTACGTCGTCCGTAAAGGGGTTGTGATATTTTTAATGTTAAGAGAAATAAAATGTAAGAAACACACATGTAGGAAAATATGTGATGTGCTTTAAGACCTACCATTCTACTGTTAATTTCAGATGGTGTGTGTGTGTGTGTGTGTCTGTGTCTGTGTGTGTGTCTGTGTCTGTGTCTGTGTCTGTGTCTGTCTGTGTAGGCATGCCGAGTTTAGGCAGTATAGGATTTGCCATTGAACAAGGTGAAAAAGAAAAACCAAACCCATTGCCATCGAGTCAATTTCAACTCATAACGACCCTAAAGGACAGAGTAGAACAGCCTCATAGAATTTCCAAGGCTGAAATCTTTATAAAAGCAGACTGGCCACATCTTTCTCCCGTGAAGTGGCTGGTGGATTCAAACCGACAACCTTTTGGTTAGCAGCCAGACTCTTAATCACTGCACCCTCAGAGCTCCTTTGGACAAGGGGACAGTCAATTTAATGGCCATGTATCATCTGAATATTGTGCATGTTTTCAGCCTTTTGAAAATTATAAGAAAGTGGCCAATCCCCCTTTCCTAGACCCTTCTCTTCTTAGAAAGAATCTACAGGGTACAGCTGCCTTTTAAGATGTCGTTTTATTACTCTGCACGTAAACAGATAAACATATAGTTTACTAAGGAGTACATCTACGAGACAGAATTCACTCAACGGCAATGGGGTTGGTTTTGAGTTACATCTGCTTCTTGGGTGCCCCCCATCCTGGAGCATGTGAGTCCTGAAATGGGTCTTTCAGGGTGGGTCTCCTTCACAAAAGGCAGAGATGAGCCTCATAAATGCAAGCACAAAAATGAAGGGTTCATTCCTGGGGATTCATGTGCCAGAGGACTCCTTTAGAGGACCGTTCAAATTCATCTGAGCCATATCCTTCCTTCCTAGTCTGACACTGGCAGAACTGAAAAGTGGGCATGTTAATCAGAGGGACAAGCCTGGCAGGATACAGGAAAGGCAAATGCTCTTTGACTGGTGGGGGATCACGATGCCTACTCAAGACTACAAAGCTGAAAGAGTTTCTTAGATGGACAACTAAAACGAAAAAGAGAAGGCCCCAGGGCCAGTGATGGGGACCAGGATTGCCAGTCTTTCAACACTTGAAGATAGAAAGGAGACGTTTGGATGCCAGATTAGATCAAAAAAAAAAAATTTAGACCCCTTTCATTTTTGCATGGAGATATTTAATACATAATATAAGGAAGACTTGGGTAATAATTAAAAATTCAAAGAAGAAAAAAAAGATCACTTGCCTGGTTCCAATAGTGCAGCATCAATTCTACAAAATGTTCTAAGCTATTTTGGTTTTTCAGAGTCCTACTTTTTCAGGGGGAAAAAGAAAAGGCAGTGCCAGATCCTTTCAGGAGTTCTTCACACATAGAAAAAAGGACACTCAAGGAACTGAGCTGCAGAGAATAGAATCAGGCTAGCATACTAGAAGCTTGAACACTGTATAGCAATTGTTGGAGGCAAAGAGAGGCAGAGCTGAGTCTTGAAAAGAGGTCATCAAACTTACTGACTCCTGGAATAAGAAGCTGAATCATATTCATATTATGAATTAAGCCATAACTGACAGTTGTAAGCAATGTTTCCTACATCAAATCAAAAAAATCAAACCCGTATTCACTGAGTCCATTTGGATTCACAGCAACCCTACAGGACAGAACAGACCTGCACCATAGGGTTTCCTAGCCTATAATCTTTACGGAAGCAGACTGCCACATTTTTCTCTCCAGAAGCAGCTGGTGGGTTCAAACTGGCGACCTTTTGGTTTGCAGCCTAGCGCTTAACCATTGAGCCCCCAGGGCTCCCTAGTTTCTCACAGAGGATTAGCAACCTGGCATTTTCCAAAGGGTGAGCTCTCCAGGAGGCACATGCAGCCCCACCTCTCTGTGCCCGTGTGGACCAGGCTGCCTTACAGGCCGGAGAAACATTCAGCATCTTGACCTATTTTGACCAAGAGTGGAGGAAATAAGTTCTGTCAGAGGCCTTCATTATCTGCATCTGTCCTCGGTGCAACCCTGAGGCATTCTAGATGTCCATATGGTTCACGGCATCCAGAAGTTTCCTTAGGTGGTCAGTGAAAATGCCCCTAGAGGGAATTTTGTATCTGGCTTTTCAGACACAACCAGGCTAAATCTGGAGCCCTGGTGATGCTGTGGTTAGGCATTTGGCTGCTAGCCAAAAGGTCGGCAGTTTGAATCCACCAGCCGCTCCTTGGAAACCCTATGGGGCAGTTCTACTCTGTCCTATAGGGTTGCTATGAATGGGAATTGGCTCGACAGCCTCGGGTTTGACTTGGTTTTTTGGTCTGGGCTAAATCTGAATTCATGACTTTCTTTTCTTGCTCGCCTCCCACTCCTCCTCACAACATCCTTAATGGCACCTCCACTCCTGGATGTCTTGGCCTAAATAGTCAGAGTTATTTCTTCTGTTTAGCCTTCATTGCTTCAGAGTCCTGAGGGCAGTGGTGGTTCAGTGATAGAATTCTGCAGGAGATCCTGGTTCAATTCCCAGCCATTGTACCTCGTGCACAGCCACCACCTCTCTGTCAGTGGAGGCTTGCGTGTTGCTATGATGTTGAACAGGTTTCAGTGGAGCATCCAGACTAAGACAGATGAGGAAGAAAGGCCTGGTGATCTACTTCTGAAAATCAGTCAGTGAAAATTCTATGGATCACAACGGTCCAATCCATAACAGATCACGGAGATGGCTCGGGAGATGCCGGCATTTCCTTCTATTGTGCATGGGATCCATGAGTTGGGAACCAACTTGACAGCAGCTAACAACAAACCATAAACCAAACCCATTGCTGTCAAGTTGATTCCAACTCATAGTGACCCTATACAACAAGCAATAGAGTCCTAAAAAAAAATACCAAACCAGTTGCTGTCAAATCGATTCCAACTCACAGCTACCCTATAGGACAGAGTGGAACTGTCCCATAGGGTTTCCAAGGAGCAACTGGTGAATTCAAACTGCCAACCTCTTGGTTAGCAGCAAGCTCTTACCCACTATGCCACCAGGGCTCCTAGTCATCTTTAATAGAGTTCTAGTGATCTTTAATTCAAAATGTGTCTCATTCCAGAAGAACTAGATGGTGCCCGGCTACCACCAATGACCGCCCTGACGGGGAACACAACAGAGAGTCCCTGATGGAGCAGGAGAAAGGTGGGGTGCAGAACTCAAATTCTAGTAAAAAGACCAGACTTCATGGTCTGACTGAGACTGGAGGAAACCCGGAAAGCATGGCCCCTGGACTCTCTGTCAACCCAGAACTAAAACCATTCCTGAGGCCAACTCTTCAGACAAAGATTAGACTGGACTGTGGGACATAAAATGATACTCGTGAAGAGTGTGCTTCTTAGCTCAAGTAGATACATAGACTAAATGGGCAGCTCCTATCCGGAAATGAGATGAGAAAGCAGAGAGGGTTAGGAGCTGGTTGAATGGACACGGGGAAATCAGGGGTGGAAAGGAGGAGTGTGCTGTCACAGCGTAGGGAGGGCAATTAGGATCACATAACAATGTATGTATAAATTGTTGTATAAGAGACTAACTTGAAATGTAAACTTTCATTAAACTACACCAGTAAACAACAACGACAACAAAGAACAAAATGTGTCTCACTGGGGTTTGCTCTTCTCTCTTCCCACTGCCTCTCCTCAGGCCTACATCTCTTCTCCCACCTCCCACACACCAAGTCTGGACTCTGAACCCCTCCTGGCATCCCAGAGTCCAGTCTCCTTTGCAATAAGGAATTCTTTTTCGAACTTCCGGAGGAGCTTTCCTCATGTATCACTTTTAATAAGGCAGTTCTCAACTTCTTTCCATAAAAGTCTCCCTGTTTCTTCAATGCTCTACTTACTTTTTGAGAATGGCGATAAAACAGAACTCTTGAGACCTGACAACAACTGGATAGACCATTTTCTGGCATCCAAAGCTAGGCCTTAAGACTATTGTCAAGATGCTTCAACAAAGGAGGGATCTATAGAGCTGAGAATGGTTTATACTCCAGGGAGGAAAGGCCTAGTGTCTTCCTTCTATAGAAAGCTGAATATAGCTAAATCACGTATATTTTTAAGATTTTTTACTATCTACCTACCTACTTATCTATCTACCTACCTACCTACCTACCTATCTTGTTTATTTTTAAAGTTCTTCCTTCTCTTAGGGTAACAGCTTCTACGAATACAGACTACTGTAACTATATTTCAAATGGGATACCTAGCTTTTTTAAACACAGTGAATGTATTTCTTAGCTCCCTGGAAGGATTGCTGGGGCTTTTGGCCAGGAGCAATGCAATTCTGACTAATAAAAAATGTCTTTAGACGTATGGGGCAGATTCTGAAAAGACCTCCCAATTTCTATGCTTGTGCCTGCACACATTAATTGAATTGCTGTAGTTAATTACGTGTCATCCAAAAGATATGAATTTAGATGCAAGTGTATTTTACAGAGGAAGATGAAACATCAAGGAATATCTATTCCATCATCCTTCAGATAGGCCTGTACCACTGTTCACAGCAAATTTAAATCAGTTTAAAGGGGCCTCGTCATGGCAAAGATCGCTCTTGAAACTTCGAAGAGCTGCCCAGATGTCATATTAAGATCAAATTCTGCCTCTGGGAATCAAAGTGTTTTCAGTCTACTGCCTTTAATAAGTGCAAGTTTAAGGCAGACTTAATTAACAGGACATAACAAGAGAAGGAGATCTGGAGTGTTGATTTTTCTCCAACAATTCTTTCCTCACAGGAATCCTATTCAGAGCTTTTTTCCACTACATTCCAAACAGCAAATCTTCCGTCTGTGGAAACAGAGCATGGATGAAAACGTCCAGCTATTGTGGAAATACGACATTGAATGTAATGCTCTCAAACTAAAAGAAAAATCTAATACATTCAATCTAACGAGGGTGCATCACATGCTATATTCAGATCATTTTTTTGATTCTACTTAAGTTTTGCCCTGGTGTGAAGATCAATGATTTGGAAGCCAATACACTTACTCCTCGCTTATCGACTATCTAGTTTTCTGACATTTCACAACTACAACCATAGTAAAAAATCTACTACTTGACTATTTTGTGCATTAACGACGTATGTCTGGCAGTAACGAGCGCCAAGATGTGAGACAAGAGTAACGCAGTCTGTGATGGTTAAAGTTCTGTGTCAGTTTGGCTGGGCCATGATTCTCAGTGGTTTGGCAGTTATGTAATGATGTGATCTGGCAGTTACGTACTGATGTAATCATCCTCCATTTTGTGATCTGATGTGGTCATCCTCCATTTTCACGTAGCGCTGATTTTCACATAACAACCTGGTCTTTGGAACCTAACCATGTTGATAAGTGAAAAGTGAGTATAATGTTTATTGCCACCACCTATCATACTGTGGTGACTTGTGTGTTGCTATGATACTGGAAGCTATGCCACAAGTATTTCAAATTTCAGACTAAGACAGACTAAGAAGAAAAGCCTAGCAATTTACTTTTGAAAATTAGTCAGTGAAAACTCTACGGACCACAACTGAATGCTGGCCAATATAGTGCTGGAAGGTGAGCCCCATAGGTTGGAAAGCACTCAAAATACACAGCGGCCGAAACAATGGAATCAAGTATACACTGATTGTGAAGATGGTGCAGAAATGGGTAACATTTTGTTCTGTTGCACACAGGGTCCCCGTGAGTTGGAGCTGACTCGAAGGCAGCTAATAACAGCATTTATTGAGCAGCTACTATGCCAAAGGCTTCCACAAACCTTATCATATGCAAACATCACATCGACCCTAAGGAACTCGAGCTAAAGATCTTTCATAACTGACCTAAGATCACATAGTAAGAAGAGAAACCTGGTGTCTCACTCATGTCATTGAATCCCATGTCTAGGTTTGTTACACCACATCTCATTGCCTCCCTAGAAATAAAAGATTTTTGACTTATTATAAAGAAATATAAAGACCTTCAACTTACTGTTTAATAGATTTGGAAGGATAACTGATACAATTATTTGGCTCACTTAATGGAAAAATTCCTACTATTCAGTTTAACAAGGGTGATTATATCTGTCTTATAAGAAGAACCAGTCCAGAGATTCAATTCAATGTCTATTCGAGAGAGATATAATTCGAGGGATCCCAGGGGAGTAACTTTAGTGCCTCCTGCCCACCAGCTACCCTTTCTCTCCCATGTTTCTTTTACTATTTTGGAATTCCCTCGTTTTAAATGTATGATTCTGGAGAATCAAATTGCACACATTAAAACTGCCCATAGGACTGGGTGCTCATTAAATTAGGGATGATATATAGGCTATCTCACATTCCATCTTTGATGGATTAGTAGTCTCTGCTTAGAGTTCTATGATAAATGGAAGTCTGAGGTCATGTTCAGGTTCAGTAAGATCAATTATCAATGTCAGTTAAGGCAAGGGGGTAGAAGTAGTAACGGAAAGCAGATTGTATTCTTAAACTATGCACGATCACTATCAACTCAGTGTGAATTTATCTGATGACTTCCCTAGTTCTTAGAAGAATGGGAGAAGGGAGAGAAGGGATAATTCCAAAGCTAGTGGTAGAATTACTATATAATTTATTTTGCAAACCATGGCACTTATGAGAGGAATAAAACCAAAACCAAACCCATTGCCTTTGAGTCAATTCTGACTCATAGCAACCCTATAGGAGGGAGTAGAACTGCCCCCATAGGGTTTCCAAGGCTGTAAATCTTTATCTAAGCAGACTGCCACATTTTTCTCCCATGGAGTGGCTGATGAGTTTGAACCTCCAACCTTTTCAGTTAGCAGCTGAGCACTTAACCATTGTGCCAACAGGGCTCCTTTTGAAAGCAATTTTTGTAGTTAGGTGCCATTGAGTTGGTTCCAACTCATAGCAACCCTGTGTATAACAGAACGAAACACTGCCCAGTCCTGTGCCATCCTCACAATCGTTGCTATGTTTGAGCCCATTGTTGTAGCCACTTGTCAATCCAGGTGATTGAGGGTCTTCCTCTTTTTCAGCGACTCTCTACTTTATCAAGCATGACGTTCTTCTCCAGGGACTGGTCCCTCCTGATTACCTGTCCAGAGTAAGTGAGATAAAGTCTCACTATCCTTGCTTCCAGGGAGCACTGTGGCTGTATTTCTTCCAAGACGGACTTGTTCGTTCTTCGGCAGTCCATAGTATATTCAATATTCTTCACCAACACTATAATTCAAAGGCATCAATTCTTCTTCAGTCTTGCTTATTCATTGTCCAGCTTTCATGTGCATATGAGGCGAATGAAAATATCATGGCTTGGGTTAGGCATACCTTCGTCCTCAAAGTGGCATCTTTGTTTTTCAACACCTTAAAGAGGTCTTTTGCAGCAGATTAGCCCAATGCAATAAGGGATGCTATTAACCGATTGCCAGGACAATAGGTGTAAACCGTGACTGAGTGGTCATCTTGTTGTTGTTAGATGCTTTTGTCAATTTCTACTCATAGCGACCCCAAGTGACAGAGTAAAACTGCCCCCTAGGGTTTTCTAGGCTGTAATCTTTAAGGAAGCATATTGCCTGATATTTGTCCCAGGGAGCCTGCTGGGTGGGTTTGTGGATTCAAACAGCCAACCTTTCAGTTAACACTGCACCACCAAGGCTCATCTTAGCTCTGGAGAAAGGCAGTTCCTCAATGCCATAGATATAGAGGTAGAGATATAAATTTCCTCCTTCAAATAATCCATCAAAATCACTTTCCTGATGCTATTGCTTTTACACAACTGTGGCTTCCAATGATCATCTTTCCCCTACAGCAGAGAGGAATTGAAGCAATTACCCCTGGGTAGGATTCCTGAAATATTACAGATTTACTATGAAATGCATGAAAGAAATTAAGTCAATACGCCATTTATCAGAGGCTGATTATCCAACTTATGCATTATCTTCGGGTCCCTTGCTTTATTTCTTTCACTAGTTAATTTAGCAATCTGTCAGTTCTGATAAGAAGGTTTGATGGGAAGAAGATGAAGCTATTACCAAATGAGTTTGGGGAATTACCAATAGATTTCAATTATCCACGTTACTCTTAGTGAAGGCTGATTGACTATGAAGAAGAGTGATTCAGCTGGATGGGCTTGTTATTTAGATACAGGTTTATATAGAGTAACTGTTCCTTGTCCTTTTTCCCTCTTTAGTACTGAACATACAGATAAGATGACTAGGAAGTGACAGAATTGAGGGTGAAATGCAGGCATTCTGGTTTCAATCCTCCTCTGAAATACTATACCACACTAGCTCTAAACATTAGGAATATCCATACTATAAAAAATAGAACGAATTCAAAATCATTTAGCCTTATGAAATGGACAGCGCCTGCTGATGACTTTATACCTGGAGTTACAGAGTTGAATAGAATATATCTAGAGTTGGAGACCTGGAGTTTTAAGTCTTTTATAAGTAACTGAAAACCACTTTGAATTACAGTGGCTCAGTTTTCTGCATTGGAAACTGGCATTTATGGCATTGACTAGAAGAGTTTTATAAGAGCAAAAACAGTAACAGCTTAGACAGCACGTGATAGTAAGTGCCCTTAATTAATAAGACAGGTGTATTTTTACATTTGGTGCTGAATGTATGCATGCAAATACCTTTGTAAAATTCTGTTTGATGCTACTTTTGTATAATAAATGCATATTCTCTGGTGCAGATATTTGTCAATTTATTTGGTACTTGAAAACTAGGAAGTTATACAAAAGTCACCCAAACAGAGAATAAAGCTGCTTAACTGGGTACAGTAATGAACAAATCCATTGATGTATATATGATAATTATATATATACAATGTTTAGAGAATTTGTCTTGATTTACGACTAAAGCCTTTTTTTTTTTTTTTTTTTTTACAGTATAACTATTTTTTTACACCAGATGAAACACTCCAGTGTGATTTCCTCTAAGTTTGGCTGAGAAGAAACACATTCTCTTCTGAAATTCAGCATCACATAGAGACAAGAGTATAAGGCTAGGAATTCAGATCTCAAGTGTTTTGCTTTATGTTTTTGGATCTTAGTTAGATTTGCTGGGAAAATGACACGGTTAAATCAGATGATTTTCTGTGGCTCAAATAGCAATTTCTGCACGTGTCTTAAAGGAAGATTTGTTTATCAACTCTACATTCTGGGAAACGCAATTCTGTTTCTCCTAATGCCATAAGCCAAGAACACCCTTCTCTTCAGGAAAATATCAAAAGGAGTCACATGATATTTTTTTAGATATAGACAGAGGGACTTAATATAGTAAGCTGAATCATTGAAAACCTGTGAAAATCTTTCTAAAAGGAGACCATTGATTAGGCCCACGGTTAAGTTTGGGAGGGGGATTGGGGAGGAGGTTGAGGTGGAGGTGGAGGTTGAGGTGGTTTGGGAAGAAGGATTATAATTTTTTACATTACACCTCTACGAACTGCTTCAGTTTTGTCATCATTTGCACTTATTATATGTTTTTAAAATATCAGCAAGGGTTATCTGGGCAGGCAAATTATGGGACTGTTTTGCTGTCTGTGTTTGTTCTTGTTTCCGCTTTAGAAAAAGTGCTTGAAAGGTCAACCTAAACTAGTGTTCCAGTTCACCTGCAAGAAGAAACTTGTATAAGGCAACGTTACCTTCTTACACGCCGTGATGGATCTACCCAGGCTGCTCCTGGAGCTGCTGCCGCCGCTGCCCTGCTGCGGCTCCGAACCGTCACACATCGGGGGGGACTCCACGTTGCTGTTTGTGCCCCAAAACACAAAAGAGAGCACATTCCAGTGAGTCTCCTCTGTATTCAGAAATCAAGACTGAAACACGATGCAATTTATTAAAATTCATCTTTATAGGTTGCATCCAACACTGCAAATCCGCCTGCTGATGCGGACATTTCTTTGTTGGACTCACTTTTGTAATTTGTGGAACCACTGTGGACTATCCTATGTGCATATAAAACTGCAACCCAATGCCTTTCCGATTGCTTCAATGAACACAATCGCATCTGTCTGCCTTCTAGCAATGTTAGCGTCTTAGGCCAGCAGTTTTGAACCCCAAATGAGGTATTTTCAGGTGCCCCTTTAATTCAGCTTGTTCAATACAACACATAACAAAATACTCATTTCAGTCTTTAAAATGAGGGGAAAACATAATCTTAATCAGGAGCAAAACTGTCCCCTGAGAAGTGCACTCACTTTAGAAAATGCAGATCATCCCTCTACCGATGGGAGCCAAGTACCTTAATCTTTCTGCCTCCAGAATTCTAGATGTATACCCTTCCTCTCATCTCTGTCAAATCTTGACGCGCTTGATATATACCAAAACCAAACCCCTTGCTGTCTGGTCAATTCCGACTCATAGCGACCCTACAGGACAGAGTAGAACTGCCCCATAGTGTTTCCAAGGAGTGGCTGGTGGATTTGAACTGCTGACCTTTTGGTTAGCAGCTGATCCCTTATGACTATGTACAAGTATATATAAATATTTTTAAATATTTAAATTTATTTCTATAGCCTCCAGAAATGATAAGAAATTATCACCAAAATTGATTTTCATGATAAGACTTGAGATTGAAGATTGAACCCAATTTAAATACAAAAGCCCTCTGTAATACACATTTCTGTGTACTTATCTTCCAAAAATAAACTAATTTAGAATTTAAAAAATATACTGATATTGTACTGTACCGTCTATTTTTTTTTTTTTTGTTATTGTTGTTGATTATGTAGACGTACAACTCATTAAAATACCTTTTGGAATATGAATAGCTCTGCATATAATTTTCCACCCAAATTTTCTTTTAAAAGAAGCACCAAATACACAATCAGCTAAACAACATATTTTGAATTAAAACATAACCCTCCTGTTTAAGCTCTGAATCTGTTCATTTTCACTGCATTGCATTTAGCTATATGTCAAACAGTGTGTGACTCATCTGCTAGCATTTCCATTATTAATTACTAGGAATGACTTTTGTTTTTTATGACTACTGATGGTGCCAGATAACAAATCATAGATTCAGGCAAAAATTGCATGGAATAATTCAAGAGAAATCTGTTTTGTTTTAAATTTTCATGTATTATTTTCTGAGTAATTAGAGCCCTGAATACTAGGAGGAGCCTAATTTAAGTGAAAGTATAATGTCTCATCTTTGATTGACTGAGGAGAGGCATTTTAAAAAGGAAAAGAAAGTAATTGGGTCCAGATCTTGGCTATCACTCCCTAGCCATGGGTGAGCCATCTTGCCTTACGGGTCTCAGTCTCTCCATGTATAAATGAAATGTTTGCACCAGAGTCTGTGGTTCCTCCTTACTCTGGAAGTTCCTTGCAAAATATCAGAGAAGGTGTGTGTTTTCAGATCCACTTTTACAGGTTTCCCACAATATGGGGTCAATAATTTCTTAAGCTCCCATTTCACTGTGATTCCATCTCAAACCCAACTGCAGACATTCCTCTAAATACTTGCTTAGTGTCACAGGATTCTTGGCCATGGGGCAGTTTGACCTTTACCCAAAGGTGAAAATATGTTTCACTCTCAGGTTCCAAAATCGATTATATGTGGAAGACAAGCTCTTAGACTGAGCTACCCTTGACCTGGAGGAACTTGGCCCATGAGTCAAGGAAATCATATATTACTCATATACTCATACATTACTCCTTCTACAAGCCAGTCAATGTCCACTGGAGTTCAGAAAGACACGTGATAGGGTTTCCGTGGCTACGTGTCTTACAGCTACTGTGTCCTCTACACAACTCAGGAGCTAGCAGATCTCTTCCATTCAGGCCATCCCACAACTCATGGTCAGTGTTAGTTCATCTTCCAAGTCTTTTTGCAAGGTTAGGGATCAGAGGACTGGGAATTAGGGAGGCTGAGAAGTAAGACTGAGATAGACTTCAGGCTCATCATTCCTGATATAAAACACAGTAGAAACCGACCTCAACAATCTCTGACCACTCTAGAGGGGAATCACATCTAACTTGGGCAGAGTTGGTTGGGTCCAAACTCGGGGCAATTTGAAAATAGAAAAAAGTAAAAGATGACCCTTGAAAGTTCCTTATTTGCCCATAAAGCATACTGTATATGACTTTAGGTAAAAAATCTGCTGAAGTACTTTTTATGCACACAGAAGCTTAAGAATTTCTGACCTCATCTAGTAAAAGGAAGAAATGACAAGTGTACATTTTCTTCAGGGCTTATCCCATTTGTTATAATGCTAAGCCTGTATAGCATTCATATATATGTGTTTATGTTTATGTCTGTGTGTGTGTGTATACATTTATTGTTTTAACAATTAACTGAGGCAGTAGAGTCATATAAACCAAACCAAACCCATTGCCATCAGGTTGATTCCGACTCACAGCAACCCTATAGGAGAGGATAGAACTGCCCCATAGAGTTTCCAAGGAGTGCCTGGTGGATTTGAACTGAGTCATATGGTGGGGCTAAAAGAAGTGCATTACATAATGACAAGTGTGATGCAACTCCGCTGCATACATATTAAAAGTCTCTAGAAATACATCATAAATCAATGTAATGATACCTAATATCCAAAAGCATATGTTGTTGTTGTTAGGTGCTGTTGACTCTGTTCCAACTCATACGGACCCTAAGTACAACAGAACAAAACACTGCTTGGTCCTGCATCATCCTCACAATTGCTGCTATGTTTAAGGCCATTGTTGCAGCTCCTGTGTCAATCATCTCATTGATGGTCTTCCTCTTTTTCGCTGACCTTCTACTTTACCAAGCATGATGTCCTTCTCCAGGGACTGGTCCCTCCTGATAACATGTGCAAAGTACGTGAGATGAAGTCTTGCCATTCTTGTTTCTAAGGAGCATTCTAGCTGTAGTCCTTCCAAGACAGATTTGTTTGTCCTTCTGGAAGTCCATGGTATATTCAATATTCTTCGCCAACACCATAATTCAAAGGCATCGATTCTTCTTCGGTCTTCTTTATTCATTGTCCAGCTTTTGCATGCATATAAGGCGATTGAAAACACCATGGCTTGGGCCAAGCGCACCTTATTCCTCAAAGTGACTCTTTGTTTTTTAACAGTTTTTAAAGAGGTCTTCTGTAGCAGATTTGCCCAATGCAATATGTCATTTGATTTCTTTCTTTCTTTATTATTATTTTTTAAATTGTACTTTAGATGAAGGTTTACAGAACAAACTAGCTTCTCATTAAATACTATATATATTGTTTTATGACTTTGATTAACAACCCCATGACATGTCAGTACTCTCCCTTCTCCCTTCTTGACCTTAGGTTCCCTATTACCAGCTTTCATGTCCCCTCCTGCCTTCTAGTCCTTGCCCCTGGGCTAGTGTGCCCCTTTAGTCTGTTTTATCCTGTGGGTCTGTCTAATCTTTGACTAAAAGGTAAACCTCCGGAGTGACTAAGCTAAAAGGTTGTCCGGGGGTCATACTCTGGGGTTTCTCCAGTCTCTGTCAGGCCAGTAAGTCTGGTCTTTTATTGTGAGTTAGAATTTTGTTCCACATTTTTCTCCGGCTCTGTCCACAGCGAGTAAGGAGCAGAGCTGGACTTTGAACCTAGGTCTGCTGTACATTTAAAACTTACTCTAAAACTTACTCTCTCATTGTTTCATAAACCCTGACACAAGTTGACGCTGCATGTAACTATCCTAGAAAATGCAGCCATTTTTTACCTCCGGTTCTTTTATGAAGTTCTGAAAGAGTGTTGTTGTTGTTACTGGTGCCACTGAATCGATTCTGACTTATAGCGACCCATGTAACAGAATAGAACTGACCTATAGGGTTTCCTAGGCTGTTAACTTTATGGGAGAAGATCGCCCAGGTCTTTTCTCCCGCAGAGCTGCTGGTGGGTTTGAACCATCGACCTTTTGGTTAGCAGCCAAGCACTTAACCATTGTGCCCCCAGGGCTCCTTTCTAAAAGAGTAGAGACCTATATTAATAATGAACATTACCAAACACCTACTATGTGCCTAGCATGGAATCTATATTTTAGTTCTCCCAATAACCAGATGAGGTGGGCAGTATTACTACCTCCACCCCACTTTATAGATGAAGAAACCGAGTATTAGAGGTTTAAGCAACTTTCCAATGATTAAGCAACAAATATGTGAAATACAGAATAGTGTACACGCAAAAACAGGTCTGATTTTCAGCCCATGCCCCAAACCACTTTGTTATATTTCCCATGTAGCAAAGAATCCAGATTTCTTCAGATCCAGAGGACATGATTAAATTCCAAACGCACCTTTTAAATTAAGCCCATTATGTTTTGAAATGATCTTATTAGGACACATATGATAAAACCCACCAATGTTTTCAGACGTCACTTGTAATGAAGCAAGGAATGCATGGTCATGGTGTCTGGGCTCCTCTTTTTCATCTCTGGCAGTAACCCATCCACAAAAATCAGTTGATCACTAGTGCACACTTTTTATAAACAGTAACTTTATTTGGGAGATTACTATACGCTAGTCTTTGTGTGAAACTTAGCTTTACATGCAAAAGATTTAATACTCACAGCCCTAAGAAGTATATACTCTTATCGCCAATTTATAAGAAAGGAAAATGAGACTTAGAAAAGTTAAATAGCACTTGTATACAATGATACTGCTAGAAAGTGGCTGAAACAGTATTTGAATGAAGGCAATCTGATTCTACAGGCTTCTTTCTTAACACTATACCATTGGAGGCTTAACGAATATCTATACATATGTGTGTTGTTGTTGTTTGCCAATTGATTTGGATATATTTGATTTGTCAATGTAAGTCTTTTCCATTGTTTGATGGTACAGTCAAGATTTAGTCTTAAGAAATTTGACAGAACAGAGTTCTTGAAGAAGCATTTGAAAAAGGTATGAAAGTCCAGTTTCATATTTAGATAAAATGGCATAGATTTTATAGCAAAAGCAGACAGACTAGTCTCATGTAGAAGTTTTTCAAGCAGGATAGTAAGATAAAAAGACAGCATAACCACTGTGGCAAACTTTTCATTTCCAAATCATTGAGCTTGTTGTTTTGTACTTTCTGTTATTTTTTTTTAACTCGTATCATCAAAGAATAACCATCACTCTAAAAATGATGACCTTAAATATCAACAGCAATGATAGAGGAAGAGTCTACCCGTTTTGCTGTCAAGTCAATTCCGACTGATAGCGACTCTATAGGAGAGAGTAGAACTGCCCCACAGGGTTTCCAAGGAATGGCTGGTGGATTCGAACTGCCAACCTTTTGATTAGCAACTGAACTCTTAACCACTGTGCCACCAGGGCTCCAAGGAAGAGCCTAGAATCATAAATTCATTGTGAAGAAATAAGGAAAATGGGGTCGATGGGAAATGATGAAGAATTTCGGTATGACTAATTGGATATCACACTATAGGAAATTTCAAATAGCTAATGGTGCAGAGGTTAAGAGCTAACCAAAATGTTGGCAGTTTGAATCCACCAGCTGCTCCTTGGAAGCCCTATGGGCCCAGTTCTACTGTGTCCTACAGGGTCTCTATGAATCAGAATCGACTCTACAGCAATAGGTTTGGTTTTGGAATACTTAGAAGAATTCCCTGTGGTTGAATTTAAATAGTTGGAAAAAGGAGTGATAATCATAAAGCTTTTAAGTCATCCAACACTTTGCTACTCAAAGTTTGGCCACAGATGAGCAGTATCGGTATCACCAGGGAGCTTGTTGTTGTTGTTGTCAGCTGCCATTGAATTGCCCCCTGACTCTGGCAACCCCCTGCCCAACAGAATGAAACACTACCCAGGCCTGTGCCACCCCCGTGATCGGTTACGGGTCAGACCATTGTGACCTATAGGGTTTTCATTGGCTGATTTTCAGAAGTAGATCGCCAGATACCCAGAATCTAAGATTTCTCTCTAAAGCTGCTCAATCAGAATTTGTATTTTAACAATAAACCCAGGTGATCAATATGCCAGTTAAAGTTCAAGAAATACTCTTCTAACACATATTGAATTGAATATGCATTCACACTTGCTCTTGGGACTTTGTACATGATGTTAATTTTTCTAGGAACACTCTTCTCAGTCACCTCCTACGTCCTGGTTGATTTCTACCCTATTATTGAGTCACCATTTATAAATCACAATTTAATCCATAACAGGCCACTGCTCCTCTCCAAAATACTTTCAACACACACACACACACACACACACACACACACACACAAAGACTGTGTGTTTTCTCCTTTAGTTTACGCCAATCCCAGTTTAAGAAGTATGATGGACGCTTTTCTTGCGTATCCCAATAGCGTCCCCAACCATGTCCATCTGTTAAAACACTCA